>NC_071530.1:105179395-105411895 GCF_026979565.1 Vidua chalybeata
CATATACTAAAAGTGACAGTAACATTTAACACAGGTTCCCACAGCACCCTTGGCAGGAACAGGCATTCAGGGCCAAAAGCAGAGGAGAGGTGAATTAACATCCTTTGCATGAAGCCAGCGAGATGTGCCCAAGTACCAACAGAGCCACTTATCCTATCTTTTCTGGTAAGAAAGGGAATTTACTCATCTGTAGCCTGGGGAGCAAAAGGAAGTTTAATTCATGCAGGATAAAGCGGGAAGAGGCAAACCCTTCTGAATCAGCCCCTCAGAAGGCAGTAGTGAATGCTGAAGACTGAGTTCAGGAGCACAGGCATAGAGCCCCTAGGCTGACTTTGGCAGCCTTGTTCTGTGCCCAGTCATAAAATATCCATTAGAAGAATCCCTAAAAAGCTAAAGGTGGATATGACAGCAGCTCAAAGATGTGCTGGTAGCAGACAGCTCAGATGCAGGGCTCCATGGCGCACTACTCCAAACAATCTCCAAATATTTGAACGCATCACCTCTGCACAGCTAGCAGGCAATTTTTATTCAGAGTCAGAGCTGAGTCAATGCCTACAACAGAAAAAGTCTTGCAAAAAATATTCTCCAAAGCAGCTAGTGTATTAGCCTCCTAGTCTTTCTTTCAAACTGTCCTCTTAAAAGTATTCACAACAGGCAGCCACCATGCATGAGGCAGCTGAAAGAAAAAGGCTCTTTACATCCCAACCCATTAGAGCCAAACTGTGCTGTGCACAGAGCTTATCCATTCACTCATCCCTCCTTTCTCAGATCAGTGCTGTTCATCTGCCTGGGCGTCAATCTCTGCTGCACATCTGGGGAAACTGGGGTCCAGTTTTGAGAGCACCTTTACCTCATCTGAACATGAACCTTTTATACCAACAAATGACAGCATTTGGTACTTAAGCTACTTAATCTGTAGATGCATGCAGATACAAAAAATTATGAGATCTAAATACTGTCATTTGACCTTGAACATTTTCTAGCATCAATTCTGAATTGGTTTCCCATTCATTTGCCCATTAATAGCAAATTGTCTAGACATTTGGCTTTAAAAGTCTCGTAGTCAGAAACAGGCATTTTGTCCAAATAGGGACTGAGCACACCTCGGAGGTTTGCCCTACTTTAATTGTGATGGAAATGATTTTCATTTAATTTATTCCTTTCTGCTATGTATATTGTTTCCATATGAGAGAATAGACAGACTAGGATTGTCCTTATGATATCCAAAAGACCGTGCTTTTCAAACCACTCTGCTCCCGTAAGCCCTACATCCAATCAGACAGTCAGATCAAGCTGCTTATAAATTCATATTTGTCGAAAATAAATGAGTAAATATCCCTGACTATGCCTTCATAGAAAGCTTAGGCTCCCTTGCTTCCAAAGGAGCACCCTGTTGACAGCTCCCAAAGCCCAGGGTGCAGCCTGCGGCTCTGGCCAGCTGTGCCCACGAATAAAGCCAGGCTCCAGGCACCACGGCTCCCGCGGGGTGGACCAGACCCGACCAGACCCTGCCTCCCCGCTTCTGCCGGGTGATGAGTGAGGCCGCCTGCGAACAGCGGCACTTCCCGCCAGCTGAATCCCCCTTCTGCAACAATATCACACACACTCCTATTTTCCGAAGTCTCGCTGGTGGAAACACTGCGGTTTTAGTTCTCTCTTCTAATCTACAGGATGACCAGGAAGATTTATCAGCTGTTTGATACAGAGAGATAAAAGGGCAGGGGCAGTGGCAGTCAACATTAGTCAAGAGCACATCCCCCCACCAGCATAGTGCCTTCAGAAACAAAATGGAGAGCCTCCCTGCAAAGATCCGAACAGCAATTTAGTCTGAAGGAATATGCCTCCCTCAGGGCTCTTCTTATGGCTGCCAGAGTTATGAGGGCCACGTGCTGCCGCATCATTAATATGGTGCGTTTAATTAGCACACAAACATACATGTTTGTGTTCTTTCTTTTGAAATAACACAAAACTACATGCATTGTGCAAACTCCCTTCATTAAAATGACATAGTAAATCATGTCTTCTTTCAGGCAGAAATTTGTGAGGGTAACATGTTACAGAAAAAAAGGTCAAGAACAAGGAAGAGAGAAAAAAAATAGGAAACTAAAATAAAGAGATAGTGAAGAAGGGAAGGAGTTAATGGAAGTCTTTATAGGGCACAAAAGATGAAAGGAAGGTTTCAAGGTGTTAACAGGGCTAGCATTTTTATTACACAGCTGAATGGCACATCAGGAATTTATATGCTCTGAAATGTAGTAGAATTTAAGAAGGTCATTGTTTTGTGTAATCATGGTCCTTTTGGTGGTGTCCCCATTAGGATTTGTAGGGTGATAGTTTCTTATGGAGTGTTGACAACTTTTCTTCTTAACAAACAAGAAGGCTTCCTCAGGTCAATGGTAAGATAATGGGAAAGGAATATTTCCAGGTCCCAGGTTCATTAAAGCCTGATTTCTGTAGCAAAGAGTTCTGCATAGCTTTCCTCACGTGAGGAGATCGTGCTCAGATGGATCAGCAGAGATGTTCCCACTAGCCATCCACACAGTAAGTGTGGAGATGCTGCAGCATGAGGTTTTTAGTTGGCCCTTCCTTCCTGGCTTGATAGAGCCTGAATTTATTTCCTTAAGGGCATGGTTCAAGGTCTGCTGATAATGCCAGCATTTCTCTGAGGAGTTTTATCAGACAGGCAAGTTATCACTGAGGGTCTGATTGTGGTTTTATTTATCCTTTATATTGAAACTTGCTTTACATCTTTTGTCTGCAGCTGCATACGTGACCTCAGAGACCTTTTAAAATTAAGAACACCTTATTAATGCGAGTGTGGGCTTCTCATCTGTTTTTCCTGTTTGTGCAGTTCCTAGCAAACTGGGGGTTTGACTGGGGCTGAACTCCTAGTTGCTATGGCAATACAAGTAATAAATAAATAGTAAAAATAATACATTGGAATAAAATATTCTGATTTTGTAAGCATGATCTTCAGAATTATAATAACTGCACTTACTTACAATTTAGCATTTCTGAGCGACTGGGGTGCCCCAAAACACATGTTAACTATCATACCTTGTACACACCAGAAAATGGTAATGTGGCTCTCTTATGTAATGCTGCAGCATTTTGGCAGTGCTAGTCATGACTGCATGTTGCCAGAGGTGTGTCTGGGAAGAGATGTGTGTGTGTGTGGACATGCTAGTGCACATGACAGAGCCAGGCATGTCCAAACCCATGAGTTTGCACAAATGAGGGACACCAGTAACTTCTGCAATACCATGACATGTACACTCTCACTCAGTTGAGAACTTTTTAACTTCTCCAGCTGTGCAAAAAAAAAGCCACAAAATGCCTGTAATTTATATTTATAGTCTCATTAAAGAATATCTTTATTTATTATATAACAATAATTAAGCTCATGTGGCCAAGATGCAACAGAAAGCTGTAGATCAAGAGATATATTTGAAAGAACTACAGAACTGATTTTTCCTGAATAATCTCCAAATTATAAGACTCTTCAATGTTTTTTGTTGGTTTTTTCCCTTGAAATGTGTAATAACATGCACTTCCATTGTAGATGGACATCAGTTCTAGAAATCAAAGCCATGTAGAAAAATAGCTGCTTTTCCTCCTGTTTTGCAGGGGAAAATAATAAATATTGGTAAAATCAGAAGTGCCTGCAGATTTGTTTTTTATTGAAACAAAATTATATTTAATCCTGTATTTAATCCTAAGAATGATACATTAAGTTCATACAGAGATAAATAGGTATGTTCATATGCATGTGTATTGATTACATACAAACTGCTGCTAGGTGTATTTAGAAAATAAGAAAATATAAACCTTCATTATTGCAATGACAGATAATATCTTATAATATCCAGTAGCTCCAGTGGTCATTGAAATATTTAAGTACAATTTTGCCTGTTAACACATTTCTAAAATAGATGAAAAAATAGAAAGAGTAAACATTGGTGGCTTGCAAAGAGAGCAGAATGTTAAATCTACAGCACTCAGAGACAGTATAAAGACCTGATGAGGTTGTACAGTTAGAAAAGAAGCTCATGTTTCTAAAGACAAACCTTGAAAAATTAGATTGATCATTCATTGCATCTTCCTTGCAACATATTGCACATAAGGCTAAGGACCAGCAGTAACACAGATATATGGGAATTGCAGTTGCTTCCTACTGCAAGTTTTTTAAAAGGTGACTTACTCTGAAATAGTTGATAGTTACAGAAAACATTTCTGAAGCATTAAAGTACAGCAGTAACAATTTCTTTTATTTTTTTCATAGCAGGCCTCATCAGGGAAGAATGCCAAATGAAAAAAAAAAAACAAAAAAAAAAAAAAAAAAAACCTACCTTTTCCCAAATCCTCTGGTTGTCTGATCACAGAAGACACTCCTCCAACTTACAGTTCTTAACAGCAGCACAGCAGAGAGCAATATGACTTTATATCATAACAAACATTATTTGAAAGAAGACATTACTTGTAAGAAAAGTTAAATTGCAGTTCAACTACAGCCGAAGAGACACTCTGCTCTTTTGAAGACAGCAGGTTATGAAAGATCACTCTGACTTTGCCATGGGAAAACAAGTGGCCAAAGATGCAACAGGGGAGAGCAGTAGGATGCAACCCCCATTTCTCCAGCTCACAGCTTAATCTCTGGCTTCTGCCTGATTCTGTACCCTACAGGGGTGACATCCCTCACAAGCACACCTAACAGACAACACCCTGAACAGCAAGGAGTTGAGGTAACATCTGGTTTATGGATCTTGCCTAACAGCCCAACATTTGTTCATGTCAGGACATTAGGCAGTCAGGTGGAAATGTCTGCCCACAGAAAACGGATGTGTGTTGCCAGGACAAGGAGATACACCAGTGAACTTCAAACATCTGTACAGCTAGGGGGGAGGTACATGAACACAGTGCTCTGTCAGGCACCAGGCCATCTCTTCCTCCTGATGTCTCCAGCCCTCAATGTCAAACCCTAGGGTACATCTACCACCAAGGAACAAAGTAAATTTATCATGACAAGCGCAATGATCTGGGAGCATCCAGTCCATGCTTTACCTCAGATCAAAGAGACAAGTGCTATTAGCAGCAGTAACCTGATGCACACTTTTAGTGCCAACTTTTGCCCAAAATAGTCTTTCTGTGTACTGAAAATCCAAAACCAAGGGGAAAAATAAAGGCATACAGTGTGGCAAAAGAGAAGCCTAAGACATCATTTCTATATCTTTATCCTCCTAAAGCTGCAAAGATACTCAGTGCTGGTTAGGGAGTCAAATTTTGAGAAGGTAAGTAATGGCAAATTTAATATGCAAACCTGTGTCATTTAAACATTTAAGCCTAAAAAATTAATATTTGGAATAGGATCTGCACAGTCTGTTCAGAGTTAGAATAATCCATACAAGTGGGTTCCTGCGTCAGCTTTACATAGAGAATAACCCGAATTGTCAGGCTAAGCTGGGTTACTCTTAATCTTTCTGGATGAGCGGAGCATGGCTTACCAAAGGGCTACCCACCCTCCCTCTACACCTTTGCAAAGGCATCGGGGCCACCCCTGCAGAACTGATCCACCAAGAACATTTCTAGGTTTCCCTGCTGAGACTTTATTAAAGGGAATAGCATTTGAGTTCAGTATCATTCTACATCAATGTCCACATTAAAGCACTGTCTGCAAGTGCTCATCTGCGGCATTGGCAAGTGGCTTCCAGCCCCCTCCAGGCAGCAGCACAAGAGGGAAGCCTCACTGAGCTTCCCCTCTCTTCTACTGACCATGAACTTTAAGCTTTGCAAAAATGAGGGTTTGTGAAAAAATCTGTTGAGGCTTTACCACAATTGGAAAGACAGATTTCCTTCACTCTTCCATATGCAGAGTGAGGAAAGCAGAGGGCCTGGCTGCTCCAAGGCTGATGGAGGCATACAAGTAACTGTGGGCACTGTGGAAAGGCATCTGATTTGGAGCTCACAGTCATTACCACAATTACTTGTAGCAGAACTGGAACTCATAACTCTCTCTTTACTAAAACTCTTGAGAAAATGCTTCTTAAAAAACAATCTGATGACTTTTTGCTGACTTGGAAACATAACAAAGCCTCAACACCCAACCTCACCCCGGTGTATCTGTCACTTTTGAATCATCTGATAGTAATTGCACCCTCTTTTCTACCAAGATGAAACACTCACTATAGAATGACAACCACTCTCTGATCAGCTTGGCTTTTCCCATGTGGTTGGCATAAGTTACTCAACAAAGTGATAGATCTGTCAACACAAGACAATTTGATATGTGTACATCCCTATCAGGATGGACCCCAATGCTGAAGCTCAGCTCCTTGCCAATACAAACCATTACCTGAAGTTTTCCCTGACTGTGCTGTCTATGTGCTGGCACCAACCAACTTTGCTGGTTGAGCTGAGTCCTCTTTCCTGTAGACATCTTCTTATTCTGCAGCACTATTCCCCTTTTTGAGCTACATGCAGACCTCCTGCTGAATTCATGGACTCACCTTTGCTCATGACCATGAGAGGCTCTTTGCTGTGCAACCTGCCCTGGTGGCAGCAGAGGTGGTATGTTGTGGAAGCATCACCAGCATGGAATTATTTCTTGTCATGGGGGTAAAGAACACAGTCTCTTATTTTTTTTTTCTTTATAAACCCATCTGGACATCTTCAGCTCACCAGGTTTTTTGTTTTTTTTTTTCTGATTAAGGCAACCAGACTCTAACAAAGTCCTGCTGGCTTATGTCTTTCACCATGATGCAGAGTATCATAATTCCAAGTGGTCAGAGAAAGACAGCTGCATTTCCTGCCCCTTTTGTATTCCTACAGCAATGAGCCTGGGCTGATTTCTCTGCATGCAGAAAGTCATTGAAAGCCAGAGGGAATATGTACTTGAAAGGGTTTCAGCCATGAAATGCAGCAAGCCCCAGCAGCATCTCTCTGTGAGACTCAAAGGAATATGTCATTCTTTGGGTATTGTGAATCTTGACAGGTGTTTTAAGGGTATCTCTTTTTGCCCACATGTTACACTATAGTCTCTGTACATTTGGGTGTGTATATAGATAAAAAAGATAAAAATTTCAAAAGAAAAGCAATTCTAGTTTTTGACCAAGCAGGTGAAAGTCTCAGACTGGGTGAAAAAATATGTGATTTTATCAGTATTTCACAGTAATCATTACAAGTTGTTGGACAAGATGTGGAAACACCCAAAGCTGGTGTTCAAATATGTGGCTTTGTATTATAAAAGCATACTGAAGCACTGGTGGATTTACTTGTGGTTTAGTTGCTAAAATTCACTCCTAGGTTTCAAACTTGGGCTTTGGAGCTATGTGGAAAGCACAACAAAGCTATCATACAGTGCTTTCTCATGGTGCTCATTCTAAAGGCATTGTTAGAGAAAGAGAAGTCAGAATGCTCCTGAGACAGAAAAAGCTGTACCACGTATAAACACAAAGTTTATAAATAGCTTGAAAGTCATAGCAAGAAATTTTTAAAAATCCCTAAATTGTAGGGTAGGAAGAATGGACAGGATGGGGTAGGAAGAATGGACAGAAAATCATAATTCAGATGAGATTTCTGCATTTTAATGAGCTGTGATTTTTTTTCTGTCATCTCCAACAGCCAACATGTATCCTGTCTCAGAATATACTAGTAATGATACTTTGACTATAGATACTCAGCCGTGTCTTCAGAGGGTAGTTATGCATGTAACAATCTAATTTATCAAAGCACAAGAATTTATAGTGTCTAATTAAAAGGGGATATTCATTGCTAAAATAAAGTTTTTTTTAAAAAATGGACTTTAAAATGTAGCCACAAAATCAATGGATATCCCCCTGGTGTGTTAGACACCCATATAAAGGCAGCTTATGAGTAGTAAGTACTTAATTTGCTGATGGCCAGATGCTCATTTTGGCAAAGATGGCCCTTCTGCATGCCTAGATTCGGAGACATTTCTGAAACTGTTGATGACCATCAGAAACAGGCTGCTGGGCTAGCCTTTGGCCTGGTCCATATGGAAGTTCTTATGGTCTTGCTAATAGAGCAGAGCAAGAAAGCAATCCGTTCTTATTTCTCACAATTCAAAGGTGGAGGAACAAAGTTCTTCTTGTTTGGTGCGTTCTCAAGACCTCTGCACACAGATGCAGCAGAGCCTTTGGACACCCCCTGCTCCTGCCTCCTACTCCCAGCTTGTGCCTGCCTGTCCCCAAGCACAGGCATGGTATTCATTGCCATTTAAAAACTGTTTTTCCACCTGTCATCTACCTATAGCAGGGGAATCTAACAAACTCCTGCTGACTTTTGTCTTCACTGTGTGTGCATCCTAATTCCAGGCAGAAGCATTTCGCTGAGGAGTCAGAGGACGCATTATCCCTTTTTAACAGTACACAACCCCAGTCATAATGTGTGCCCACAGGAAGAAATGTTTCCCATGCAGGGAATGACTCAGACTAGGTCAAAGCAGTGATATAAGTAGTGTGGAGAAAAGTGAACAGTAACTGCAGCTTATAAAAGGTAGCATTTATCTTAACAAAGTGACAACTGCATTTATCTTAACAGAGTGACAAGTTACAAGGGAGTATTGTGATCTTCTGACTCTGAAGCCCACCCTTTAGGAACCACTGATCTGGAATATGAAAAGACTGTACATGCTGAAAAAGTCTTTTTTAATGAGACAGGGTCAGATTGTGCTGAAGCTCACTCAGGTCGAGTGGGCAGGCATTTTCCTTCTTATTTTGGCCCCATTGACATTAACACTACCATTATTAGTAAAATAAAGCTGAATACAATGCAAATGCAATTGTGGTCCCTTTGCATACTAATAATTGACAATTAATAGATTTCAATAGTTTCAATAGGTCCCAATGTTTTTATTTTTTCTGAGTGACTGGCTCTACTGGGAAGTAACAACAGTATGAGGTCGCCCTGGTAGTACACTTATAATGAAGTGAGGTGCAACAACTATCAGTCATGAAGTTGACTCTCTGTTTATAAGATTAAACAATGACTAAGCTTTTAAAAATGCATAAACAGCGGTGTAATAATATATAACCTCATTTTATTATAGCAAGTGAAACACAGCTAGAAAACTGTTTCCTTTCAGTCTGATTCTTCCACCTCCCTGTATACAGCATGCTACACAAAATCTTGGGCTTAATCACCTCTTAGCTGTGTCATGGCTCTTTCCTGATGGAAAGCACAGCAATGCACCAAATCAACTAGAGACACCAGAAATTATTAAACATGCATAACCTTTGAGAGTCAGGCCAGCCTTTCTTAGTTTTTTTGTATTCATCAGCCCAAGAAAAAAAAATAGATAACATCTACAGAAGCTGTACAAAAGCAGATTAACCATTTGATTTGTATCAGAGATGAGTTGTGCCTTGTAATATCTATCAGTTGGGCTGTGCTGGGGACAGATGACAAAAGACTGGAGGGGAACCCATGAAGCTCTAACCCATGTGGCATAAGAGGTGCATCCTGGGTCTGACACAGAGGAAAAATACTCATAACCTGGGAACAGCCTGGCTGCAGCTCATTTACGGAGAGAATGCACTGGTCTTCCCTTGTTGAGGCCATGAGTCTGGTTTCAGAGGTGTCTCTCAGAGGAGGAATGAGCTAGATTCCTCAGCTATGGTGTGCATAACCTGCATGATGCCCTTGGGCTGGCAGGAAACTCATTGGCCCACAGAAGGTCTTGGGTGGAAAGAGGCCTGAAGAGAGTGACTGTGTGTAGTTTTATATTGGGCAGATATGAACAGAGGTTGTGCTGACAGTGGGTTGGGTTGGACTGACTTTGCTCAGCTTCTTTTTTTTGGTTTTTTTTTTTTTTTTTTTTTTTTTTGCTTGAGACTGCTTTGCTCAGGTATCACTTGAACAGACCTCATGTTTTTCATTTATGCTTTTTAATCTCAGCACTCCTAAAACAGAGATGTCTCAAGGTACTATTTGCAAGGTCATCAGCTAACCGGACTATGAAAACTCAGCTCATTAAATTAAGCTATCTGGTTTACTATAAAAGACTAGAGAACCAAGTGTACATTAAAAAATCAAGTAAGAAAAGAACAGAAATTGGGAAGGAATTTCTCCGTTTTTAAGCACTGAGAACGAGAAAAGCAGAGATGTAAAGGAAAAAACTTAGAGCCACAAGATCCAAACTTCCCATTGATTCTAAACTTAGCTCAGCCACTGGCCCACCGTGCAGATGACTCAGTGCACTTCCTTGAACTTAAATCATTCCTCTTACAAAACTTGTTAAAGAAAGACGTCAGTGTAAATTAGATGTTGTGTCTAAGTTTAGCTATGGCCAATACATAAATATCAGAAATTTAATGTGTTCTCATTCTTGTCTGCTTAAGAAAGATGTGTATATACATGCACATATGCATATATATATATATATATATATATATATACATAGCAAGGGAGAGAAAGACTTCTTTGCGCTATTTTTACAGTTTCATTTGCATATATTGTTATTTTGCTGGTGACATAAGAGTTCACAGCTGATTAGAAGTTTAACTGTTTTCAGAGCAGCCTAATTGCCACAACGCCCAAGCACTCTTCATTCTCTCAAACTGTCAGGAAAGTTTCAATCCCATCCAAGCAGTGAGAGCTGAGAGAGTACACATTCGGCATATAACATACATGATGGCTGATTTCTTGTGACACTAATCTTCACTCCTGGGGGAAAGGCAGTCATTTATTCATAACTCTACCACTCAAAAGTAACCATTCTTCTCACCATGGAGATAAATGTCAAAACAGAGACCATCCATTGGCTGAGTCTAATCTAATCTGTCCAAAATGAATATATATTTAGATCTGTTGTCAGATCTTGAATAGCAAACCCTTTAGCCTAGGCAGCTATTTCCTCAGTCTGCCCTCTCCATCTATAAATATGCATATCAGAATGGATATATACTATCAGAGAAGCATATTAATCCTGCTAACGTGGACAGGATATGATGCTGACCAATCTTTCTGATACGAGCAAAGAGTCAGACGACAAAGCACAAGACTTTCAGAAATGTGTAACAGAGAGGGGGAAATATATCAATTTTTGTTAAAATATCTCTGTCATTCAACATGCACCTGAATTCAGCAGGCCCTCCACTCCCAAGTGGCTGGTCCAACAAATGAGAAGAACAGGGTCCTACCTGGATGTCTGCAGAAGATGGCAATGGAAATTTCCTTTCTCATAAAACTGTTAATTCTCATTGTCCCTCTCCCTTCTCCAGTTCACATTTTCATTTTAGGGATGTCAGCTGGAAGGTGTTTATTTATGCTACATCCTTTCCCATCAAATTATACCTATGGAGTTCTTCATATCCTCCTGAAAATGGTTGTCACAATTCTTAAGAATGAGAAGGATGACCCCAGAAACTACAGGCCTGTCAATCTTGCTTTGGTGCCCAGTAAAATCATGGGAAAGGTTATTCTGGAAGGTATGGAAAAATACCTGAAGGTCAATGCAGTCATCTGTCAGCCAGCATGGCTTCACGAGGGAAAAGTCCTGCTTGTCAAATCTGATTTCCCTCTATGACAGGGTAACCTACCAAGATGATCTAGGAAAGCTAGTAGATGTAATCTTTTTGGAACTCAGCAAAGATCTTTGTATTTTCTGATGCAAAATCCTTCTGGATAAAATGTCCAGCAAACAGTTGGATAACCAAGTTACATGATGGGTGAATAAGTGGCTTACAGGTTGGGCACAAAGGGTTACAGCGACTGGGGTGATACCAGACTGGCAACCTGTCACTAGTGGAATTCTGCAGGGCTCCATCCTTGGTCCTGTGCTCTTCAACATCTTCATAAATTACTTGAAACAGGGCTGGAAGGAATACTAAGTTTGCCAGTGATACTAAGTTAGGAGGAGCTGACTCCATCAAAAGCAGGGAAGCCCTGCAGAGAGAGGTCAACATATTAGAGACATGGGCAGTCACCAACCGTATGAAGTTTAACAAGGGAAAGTGCCAGATATTCTGCACCTGGGATGGGCAACTGCAGCCTGGTTGTGTGTATAGAGGGTTGGAAAGCAGTGCTGCAAAAAGGGACCTGGGGTCCTGGTCAATGGCAAATTGAATCTGAGTCAGCAGTGCCCTGGCAGCCAGGAGGGCCAAGCATGTTCTGGGGCATCACCAGCCTGGCAAGGGAGGGGATTGTCCCGGTCTGCTCTGCACTGGGGCAGCCTCTACTTGGGTGCTGGGGGCAGTTTCAGGCACTACAAGATAAAAATAACATTACGCTTTGAGAGAGTGTCCAAAGGAGGGCCATAAGGATGGTGATGGATTTGGAGGAAAAGCCATGCAGGGTGTAGCTTAGGTCACTTTGCTTGTCCAGCCTGGAGAGGAGGAGACTGAGGGGAGACCTCATTGTAGTCTTCAACATTCTCAGGAAGAGAAGCAAAGGGGCAGGTACTGATCTCTTCTCTCTGGTGACCAGTTTCAGGACACAAGGAAATGTCATGAAGCTGAGTCAGAGGAGATTTAGGTTGGATATCAAGAAAAGGTTCTTTACCTAGAGTGGTCAAGTACTGGAACAGGTTCCCCAGGGAAGTGGTCACAGCACCAACCCTGAGAGAGGTCAAGGAGTGTATGGAAAATGCTCTCAGACACATGGTGTGATTTTTGAGGTGTCCTGCACAAGGCCAGGAGTTGGACTCGATGATCCTGATGGGTCCCTTCCAACACAGGATATTCCATGATATCCTGCTACTGAGACGCTGGACAACGCCATAGAAGAACCAGAAGTGACTGTCATTTTTCTGTCCCATGCCTCTATTTCATACTACCATGAATCTCCAAGAAGTTCTTTTGGAAGTGGAATGTCTGAAGCTCGTCTCAGAGCCTGAAGAGAAAAAAATCTTCTTGCTGTGGTCCTCACAAAGGAATTATGCTGTTTTAGAGAACCATACCTCTATCTCTTGTAGATACTTCATTATTGAAGTTGCACAACACTATTGCATAAATGGTAAACATAGGTTACACTGCTTGTAAACTGTCCTATTTCTGGTGCTCTAATATCCTTGTTCAAAACTAAATTCCATTTTTACATTTGGATGAATCTTAGCAGCAGCCAATTAACTAATTATTTCAAAAGATGAGTTAACCTTTCCACTTATTCTACCTTAGCAGTTCAACCAAATTATCATTAATATATCATTAACTACTTTTCTTGTTTGTGTATTCCAAGTGAGTAACTGAGCCATGGTTGCATCAAAAAGTACTTTCAGATGTCCCACACAGGTTTAGAGTGAATGGTACCTCAATTATGCCAGTATGGGATTGCTCTAGGAACGCAAGTGCAAAAGGAGATCTGGCCAGCAACCTGCTATGAGTCACTCTGACTTGCTCTGGATTTGCTCTTACAAGTGGGTCAAATCCTTGTCTGGAATAGTTAGAAAGATCTGCACTGCAGCAGGATTGAGCCCATGTGTCACAATGCACAAATACACAAGCAGCATTGCCAGAAAGGGTCTGCTTTCCAAAGGTGGCAGAAATGGGTGCCAGGTGACAGCTGAGATGGCACATAATGGTCTTTGTGCGGGAAAAATAAAATGGATGTTTTGCAAAGTAATAGCTCAGTAAGGTAAAATAACTGGAGGAAAAAGTGCTTTAACACAACATAAAACAGTAGTACAAAATAGGAATCAAGAACCGTGGTGTCACTTCCAGGCCATGGCTTCTGTACATGTGAAGTAATCATCTGGAAAAGATGGTAGCTGTGGGAGAGGATTATGAACAGGTCATGATCTCACAGCATGACAAAATGGCCAAGAGAGCAAATGCAACCCTTGTTAGCAAATGCAACCCTTGTTAGCAATGAGCAGCACCGGCAGAAGGAGGAGTTAAAGAAGTTGCTACTTTTTCTCACATCCTGAAGGTGGCCCTTGCTAGGTATTGTAACCATTTCTAGTCTCAACACTTTAGCAAGGATGTTAATAAATACAAACGGTTCAGAGATAGTCACACCTGAGGAAAATCTCCCTCATGGTGAGCACTTAAAGATCAACCTCACAGCCTCAAAGAAAGTGCATAGAGGAGAGCAAAACACTGCCCAAGACTACCTATGTGGAGAGGGAAATCTACAGGCATTAGAGATTCTTCAGCAGGCTACAAATCTCTTGAACTCAAAAATGAGACAAAGAACAGTGCTAAACTGCCACGTTTGGAACAACTTATCCAGTTAATTTGCCATCCCTGCTAGCCTTGGAATCAATATTGCTGTCATACAGAATAGCTCTTTCAGAAATGAAATGCTGAATGAAGGAGTCCATGGAATCCTATGTCCTGTATTATCTAAAACAGAGTAGATGATCATAAGAGTCTGCTTGAGTCTTAAAAATCCATGAGTGTAGTTCAGAGGACATGTAGTTCTAGAGGCTAAGTATGAGGCCCTTACATTTTTCAGGATGAGTTTTCCCTGAAGGTTTTTCCTGAAGACTAAATTATTTATCCTATAACTGAAAAGTAAGCTTCAAAGGTATGATGGAGCAAGCCCCCAAAAGATCAGATTTCCTCCTGTTTTCCCATTTTCCTTAATTCTAGGTGAAAACATGTACAGACAATAGACAAAATTTATGTTTTGAAGAAGACTGAAAGTTCTGCAGGCACGTGGAGAGGAGATCAGCACCCTCACAAGCAAATCTTGTGAAAGACAGATACTGTCTGCATCTGAGTTTACAACAGGGCTCTAAAGAAATTGGCTTTTCTGGTTTTGATGACCTATGTAGCTCTGTAACAGATGTGGTGTTGTACCACATTTCCAAGGGATGGAATCTACAGCAACTTCCTTTACTATCTAACTGGATTTTATCACTTTGACTGGATGTCAGGAGGTTTTTACAATATGAGGCTCCAAAACCATGTCTTGCCTAGTCATTCTTGTTTCCTCAGCCAGTTTTATCCATTTCTGCTTGTAGCTGTATAGCAGCATACAGAACTCCAGTAATCCCCACAAAACTCATACTGTAAGACTCAGTACGGCACATTTTCCAAGAGTAACATTTAAGATGGCACTTTAATTCACTGGGAACTGAGCTGAGCTTTTCTGTGAAATTGTATTTGATTTGGTAAAGTAGAGTGAGGCTAGGACTATCTCTATATGATTTACAGCAGAATTTCCATCTTTTGCACATCTTCAATAAATATCAGGACTTGATGAAGACCTTACTTTTCAGGTGGACCAATACTAAGTTTCAGCCTTTGGCTACCAATATGAAGAAGGTAACCAGTTTGGTTGTCTTAATCACATTTTCAGTTTTGATGGGCAGGAAATGTAGTGTAGCTATGTGTGAACCCTGAATAAGCTAAAGAGCAGGTGTTTATTGCTTGCTGGTTTTGGGAAACTGTGGCTGGATTTTGTTTTGTTGTAAGTCTGGGAAATCATTCACATCTCCCCCTCCCTTCAACAGGTATATTCTGGGAGGCATGGAGGGTTGGAATTCTTCTCTGACCTGGTCTGCATTTAATCAACACTTTTATCTCACTTTGCAGTAACTCCTAACACGTACCAGTGACATCATCAGCTAAGTTCTCTCGGTGTTTTCCAGTTTGTCAGTAAAATATTGCTGTTGAAACCAGTTTAGAAGGTGAATTCATGGCAAAGAGGATATGAGCAGCCTGTCTCACATCCTGGACTTGGGGTTTAAAAAATAAATTGCTAGGAAATTGTTATTTAAATTCATGTGCTTTGTTTTTGAATTGTACATTCTCAGAAAGAAATAGAGTTTAGTTTAAACTAAATTGCTGTTACTTTTCAACATCCTTGAGTGAAGTCCTGGAGATAAAATAAAAATAATTAACAGAAGCAGCTATTGTTAAGCTAAAGTGAAGATTTGGGTTCTGACCTCCACTTTGTACCAACAAACTACCCTGAGCCTTTTTGCTGTAGCCACGTACTACCCTGAAAAACTCAAGGAATGCTTTGTCGTGTTGCAGTGTAATTTTTTAGGACAGCTAGTACATCTTTAATCCGAAGAAAGATGCTGCCGTTGCCCAAGCCGGGTGATGCTTGGAAGCACATTATCGCATACAGAATGTTCATTAAAAGCGGATTAGGAGAAGATCTCATCAAACATACCAATTCCGCTTGAAATAAACGGCTTCTAAGCACAGGAATTGTTAGAGGCTGATGTGTGTGGGACTAGGCTCTTTACTCCAGCAGTTCTGTTTAGTTTACTCGAAGAGAGTAGAGGTGATAAAATGTGGAAACTTAATGAAAAAGATATCCCAGGCATGAAACACTGTAGAAGAATTCTGCCATATAATGAACTAATTAAAAAACAAATTAAATGAAGTGCAGCTTTCACTGTTAGGTTCTAGATTTCTCTCCCCCAAACATTAGACAAAATTGCATTGTTTACAAAAATTTATTAATACAAACTTTACACACTTTATATAACAGTTATCAAAG
This sequence comes from Vidua chalybeata, assembly GCF_026979565.1. NCBI lineage: Eukaryota > Metazoa > Chordata > Aves > Passeriformes > Viduidae > Vidua > Vidua chalybeata. The sequence goes on from NC_071530.1 coordinate 105,195,809, forward strand.
TCCTAGTTATAGATATCATGTGTGTAATAATACTTTGTTTAAGTTCTTTTTATATTCATTTGCACACAAAATAAGTTCTCCAAGACTAACATCTACCTGCTATGACTGTATGTCAAATCTGCTCAAATTTTGGTAAGGCTGTTGGCGTTTCTGGAAAAAAAAAAAGAAATCGTACAAAGGATAATAACCTAGGTGATCACTTCATAATGCTTGCGACTAGCCACTGAACTCTAACTGATAAGGTCATAAACAAAACGTCAAGAGAGCCCTATGTCATTATACCACAGCCGACACAAACACAGCGCACTCTGCCCATGGCCAAAGAACAGAAGGACGACTAAAACGCAAGCCGATGTGTTGCAGCATCGTAGGGCCACTAAATGCCATCCGTGAACTCGTGGCGATTTACAAGGTGAAGAGAAGGCACGAAAGCTGCACACTGCGCCCCGCGTCCCTGCGCCCCGGGAGCGCGCCCGGGCGGGCCGGCAGCGCGGGCGGGGCGGCCGGAGCCGCCGGGGCAGCGCGGGCGGGCGGGCGGTGCCGGCAGCGAGCGCAGCACGGACGGGCGGTGCCGGCAGCGCCTGCCCGCCCCGACGGGCTCCGCCCGGCCCGCTCCGCTCCTCCTTGCCGGGGAAGGAAGGTTTTACCCGCGAGGGTTTGTTGGGGGATTTGGGGGGTTGCTTTCCGACGTCTTGGATGCGGGGCTCGTTTTATCTTTGGAAAGACTCCTGTAAGGTTTGTGTGGTGAGCTGGAAGGAAGCGGGTACCTACGTGTCCTCCTTCGCTCCCGGCCCGGGCGGGGGACGGGAGCAGCCCCCGGGCAGACAGTAAGATAGGAGTCCGTACATAGAGAGATGAGGTGAAAATGGTTTATCTCGTTAGAAACCGGACCACAGGTGAACACTACACATTCTTTTATGACAAAAGTTTGTTTTATGAAATAAATTTTACTAAGCAATAAGCCAGAATGTAGAAAAATACATTTTACCTCCAAACTCAATAAACAAGGAACAAAAACTTTCGTAGTAGTGCATAATTCTTTAGTGGTAGCTACAACAGGGGTTCCTAAACTTGTACAATAAGAGCTTGCATAAAACAGAACAAAGGAGTGAGAGAGCGTTCACAATCTTTTTTTTTTTTTTTTTTTTTTTTCCAAAAAGAACATAACCCAAAAAGGTGACTCAGGTGGGTTAAACAGAGCTCGGAAAAGTTCGAAGAGAGGATGAGAGGCGGGAGGTCCTACAAGAAAAAGCAATCAAAGAAAAGAGCAACTCCGACCGAAAAATGCAAAGGCGAGAACCCTGCTCATTATTACACATGATGAGAAGCATGGACAGCACTGGAGAGTAACACACTGTACTTTGCATCCAGGTCCAGTACCGAGCTGCCCGGGGCAGTTGGGTAGCGGATCGGAGGTGGGATCGTCTCGTCTTACCTCGACCTAGCGGAACCGGCTCCGGTACAGGCTCCGGCCCGGGGCGTGCCGCGGGCTGCCCCGCTCACTTCCCCACTCTTTCCAAACGGGTCCTGTCTCTGCTTTGGCTTTGTTCTGCAACTCTGCCCAGACAGCCAGAAGAGCAGTGCACGGGGCTTACTACTTACTGCCCTTGCTGCTGGTTCGGGATTTTGGGGTTGGGGTTTTGAGTTTGGCTATTTTTGGTTTTGTTTTGATTTTTTTTTTGTTATTATTATTATTTTAGTTTTGGGGTTTTTAACAATTTCTCCCTCCAATAGGCAACAGAGATGCACAATTTGGATCGAGCTGTTATTTTCACAAGATAATTATCCTCTAAGCTCATTGTTTGAGGACACTAATAGAGATACAACTGGAATCAAAGAAAGCAGGAGAGAAAAAAAAATAATCGAAATCTAGAAGAAAGGGGACGCTGCCCCTTCAGAGAGGCTAGTGGCAAAGGAGCCTGCCTTGAGACTCACCAGGGGAAGAATCTGCTTCACCAATTCTCCCAAATCAATTTCCTCATAATCCCCCTGGGAGCAGGTCATCCTTCTCTATGTACAGTAGCAAATGGTGAAAATTAATGTCTTCGACCCTGTCTCGGATAAAAATACTATCCTTTTAATTTCTGTTACAAAAATAGGACTAATATTCAAAACAATGATTGTCTCTTTTTTTCTATTTATTTTGTATAAAAACATAAACAGCTCAGGCGAATTCTTGTTCTTGTGCAGGCTTTTCATGAAGAATTGTTCTTTACTATTCTTAGTAGTATTTATATATATATATTTATATATTATATATAACTTAATGATTGGTCCACAAAGTAGATCTGTGCGTTTCTCTAGTGCTTTTTGTACAAAAGAAAAACAATATTATTATCAAAATATTCATTTAATGGCTTTACTTCATACATAAATACATGTTTAGATAACACAGGAGCGGTGATTGTTCAGTCAGTTTGGAAATGACTTTTGTTTTTGTTTAGATTTTGTTGTTGTTGTTGTTGGGTTTATATCTCTCTCTCTCTCTCTCTCTCTCTCTCTCTCTCTCTCAGGACTTTGTATACACAGGAGTGGCTGGTTACTCACATCGCTACAAATACGCTACTCGACGTCCTTTGTTTTTAACTCTTTGTTTATACCTTTTCCCAAGGACGGCTGCTAGGTATTTCTTGACAGCCATCTGTTTCCGGTAGCGGCTGTAGCTGTCCGTGAAGATGCCGTCTATGTGCCGCTTGGTCAGCGGTTCCGCATCGTCCCCCAGGCCGCCGCTGGCACCGCTGCAAGCACCGAGAAGCACAGCTGCATCAGGCGGGGCCGCTCCGCCCCCCTCCGCGCCCCTCCGCACCGCCCCCTGCCCTGCGCAGCCCCGCGCCGGCCGCTGCCCCGGCGCAACACGTTGCGCGGAAGATGCGCGGGGAGACAAAGGCCGCGCCGAAACCCGGTGCCGACACTGTGCGCGCAAGTGGCGGCGGCGGCGGGAGAGACAATATCTCCCCGCCATGAATTATTCATTGCGGCCGCGAAAGCTGCTCTCCTTGGGGCTTCATTAACGTGTTACCTTCTGCCGAAGGGCAGCGGGTGGCACCGGGCTCGCCCCTGCCCCGCCGGCGGCGGGGAGCCCCGGGGAGCCCCGCCCGGCGGCTGGGGGTGCGCAGGGCTTCAACCGAGCCTCCGCTGCTGCAGCTGAGCCCTCGATCATCGCTCTGGATAAGCTGCCTCCCCCAGCAAACCGTAAGGACTGCCCAACTTGCTAATTTTAAATCGGTTGATTATAAAAAACTTATAAAGATATAGATATAGATATAGATATAGATATAGATATAGATATAGATATAGATATAGATAGATAGATACACACGCATATGTGTATATATATATATATATATATACATACATATATATCTGTATGCCCGAGCATAGTAACTCAAACCAACCTCCGCGGACACCCGCGCTGACAACCAGGCTCACGCTGCACCGGGAGCGGCCAGGGGCAGCCGGTGCTTGGGGAGCCGGACTCCACCAGACTCATCGTGGGCGCAACGCACTCCCGACCCCGGCCGGGGCAGCTTTGTTCCCCCGGGCCGCGGCCCTTTCAGCGCCTCCGCTCCAGCAGCACCAACGCCCACAGCGGAAAAGAACAAGCAGAGAGCCTTACCCGACCCGCTTGGCCATCAGGGAGTGCAGATATTTCCTGGCAGATAACTGGCCCAGGAGTTTCCTGTAGGCTTTGTTGAAGATCCCATCGGCGTGCCTGGGCAGAGGGAAGAGCCCGCGGGTGAGCGGCGAGGCCCGGGAGCCGGCTGCGGCGGGTTGCGAGAGCCCGGGCGGCAGCGGTGACCATCCCTCTCCGCCAGCGAGCGGAGGGCGGCATCTCCCCGCGTCCCCCGGGACCCCTCGTCCCCACCCAGATCCCTCCCCGCCGCGCTCGCTCGGTTCCGCGCCGGCTGGGCATTTCTGCTCCGTTTGCGGGAGCATCGCTAGCCCTCCTAGGCGCGGGCGGCTTCCCCGCTCCCTCCCCCGCGCTGCTGGAGGTAAGGCGGCTTTTCCGTTTCTTCTGAGCTTTACACTGGGCACCGGGACCTGGGCAGTACTGTCGTTTGTTTGGGCTCGGGATTTCTATTTTGATGTTGTTGCTGTTTGCCTGTCAGGTATCATTACTATTTTTTCCCCCAACCGGTTCTGCCAGACCCGTTTTCCTCCCTACTCCAAAATCACGCCTTACACCCCGCGAGCTGGAGTCACCTCTTTTCTGGTGGGTAATACAAGGTGTACATCTCGCCGATCATGGAGGACGGATTCCCTATACCGAGGGGCTCTTGGTCGTAGGCGAAGTCCTGCAGGGTGTTCCCGTCCTCGTCGTAGACTTCATCCTCCAGCCTGGCAACGAGAGCAGCAAGGAGAAGGAGTCAGCACGGCTCCACTCCCCGCTGCCGGCTTCCGGCTGCCTCGGTGGCCGCCCCTTGGCGTAGCCGACCCGGGAGCCCCGGGAGCCCCGTCCGACTGCCCCATCCCCTCCCTGCACCCGCCCGCTCCCCATCCCCGCCCTCTCCTCTGCGGGGCAGGACCGCGGAGGAGGGAACACACCCGCCGTCAGACGTGCTCCAAGAAACCCCCCAAACATGCCCCCCTCCCCCCGCCCTCCGCGGCCCACGCCCCGGCCCGAGAAACATCCCCTCTCTGCCACAGCCGTGGCTGGTGCTTCCCAAGCGGAGCGCACGCCCAGGCGCGCAGGCTGCCGCGCACACACGCGTTTGTGTGCCAGGGGCTGGGCTGGAGCCGAGCAGCCCCCGCGGCCGAGACGGGGCGGTGAGCGGCAGCCCCACCGCCGGGGACCGCGCCCCGCTCCTCCCCGCAGCGCCCGCCGGGACGGGGGGGCTTCGCCTGTTGTTTTTCGTTGAATGGTGCCTCTGCCCTTTGAGATCTCGCCAGTTTAGTGTGTGTCCCAGCCCCCCCCCAGCCCCCGCTCTCTGCCTCCCTCTCTGCAGTACGATGTAGGTCATTGCACGTTACAGGCAGCTATTTTTGTCTGTGAGCTTTAGCGGAGGTATTAATAATAGATGCCGCTAAAGTGTTTCACTCCTGCTAATTCAGGCGCTTGAACGAAGAAAGCCGACTTGCTGCCGGCTAATGGCCCCTCAGGCCACCGAGCCCGCTGCCCCCTAGCCGCACTGCCCAGGAAGATGACGGGGGCTGCTCCGAGGCAGCTCCGACAGGCTCCCGGTTACTGCAAGGACACCTCGGAGTCGCAAAAAAGACACCCATCTCGGACAACCTTGCGCTCCCGGAATCACCCCTCCCCGCGCCCCTTCATCTCCGCTCACCGCACGGCAGTGACCCCCGCAGGGCACCCCGGAACAGAGCCAAGCGCCGGTGGAGCAGGACGACAGCACCGAGCCCAAAACTCCCCCCAAGCCAAGCAGCACCGGTCGCCCGAGCAGAGGACAAGCAGGGTGAGAACAGGCTGCCATCGGCCGTCCCGGACCAGGTACCCTGATCCCCTAGCCGCAGACCAGCATAGGAAACTCCCTTGTGCTGGTGCCTCTGGGGGTTCTCCACTCCTGCCCCAAACACAGAGGAATTCAAACGCCCACTGCTCCCAGCTGGAAAGGGACAGCACAGGCATCAGCCTGCGCTGGAGCCCAGCAAGTCAACTCCGAACATAGAAAACCAAACAACCTTGTGCCAGCCCCTTTCCCTCTTGAGAGGGGCTGTCATACACAGACAGGTAAACAGGGTAAGAGACCGAATCCCCACCAACTCCAATACCGCTACAGGAACCTTGACAGCTCTCACATGCTTGCAGGCAACGGCGCACCCCTCCCCGCGCCCCGCTCCCCCTGAGCCGGACAGGCGATGCTCGACCCTTACCCTGGGCGAGCTGCGGGCAACCAGAGGCTGCCAAGGGCCTCGCAGGACAGGGGGCAGACGGGAGAGAAGCTTTTGGGCCCCGTCGACATGCAGCCGGGACCTCGGCCCGCTGCCGCCGACATGCAGAAGAGCAGGTGCCCCCACTCCCGGGGACTCCACCACAAAGAGGCCGTGGGGGTTACAGTGCCGGGGTCCCGAGGAGAGGACCTGGGGGATGCCAGTGCAGCTGGTGGAGGGGGTGGACACACAACCCAAGTGGAGGGGATTTCCTTTGGTAACTCTACTCCACACCCCCTCTCATTTTCCTCCCCGGTAAGAGTCCTCTGCCCTTAGCTAAGCTGGGACTGAGGGGGGCTGAAATGGTCCCGACGGAGCTCCCGGACAGCTGACGGACCTACCTGAGCGCCGGGTACTGAAGTCCGGCCGCAGGTGAGCAGTAGACGCTGCAGTGCATTATTATGCCATAGACCAGGAGTGCTAAGATCGCTTTGCTACACATTGCCACTCTGTACGGGAGGGAAAGGAAACTGCTGTAAAAAAAAAAATCCGAAAACAAATAAACAAAAATATTCACTAGCAAAAACCCAAAGAAACCACCCCACGGCTCACCAACCCCCTGCTCTCTCCTGCCGGAAAATGAGGCAGAGCGGCCCCGGGAGACAAGCGCCCTGGGTAGCCGGGTGCCAGCGCGGAGCGGCACGGAGAGGAGCAGAGCGGTGCCCGGCGCAGAGAGCTGCGGCCGCCGCCCGCCCCGTCGGTGCCCGCCCGCCCGCCCCGGGACCGCTGCGGGAAGGCCCGGCGAGCCACCTCGTGTCCTTACCATTAAACTCTAGACACCCGGCACTGAGAGCGTTTGGCTGCGAAACTAAAACGGCAGGTCTTGCGGGAAAAAAAAAAAAAAAAAAAAAAAAAAAAAAAAAAAAAGACCCAAAATGGGCAGGGGGAGAGAAATCGAGCTCTCGCCCAAGTTGCGTCCAAAAGGAGTTAAAACCCTCGTGACATCGCCTCTCCCCTGGGCGAAGGACCGGCAGGATGCAGAAGATGCAGAAGCGGCAGCAGTTAGTTGTTTGCTGGTTTTAGGGCTATCCACTCCAAAAAGAAAAAGAGAGACAGGAAGGGGAAAAAAAAGATAAAGGAAAAAAGTTTGCAGGTAGCAGCACAGATCTGGAGTGGAGTCTACAAGGTAATTGAGTAAGAGGGATGGAGCGAGATGTCGCCGGAGAACCGAGCGCTGGGGAAGAGGGAAGAGAACGAGCGAGTCCGGGAGAGAGCGGAGGCGGGAGCCGCGGGCTGGCTGCGTGCGATGTTGTCTTCCCCAGATCTCTCCCCTCACTGAGCGCCTTCAGCCTTCTCTTCTTCTGCTCGGTGGCTCCAAACTTGACCAGCCTTCCGCAGCCTTCCGTCTGATACGCAATTAGCAAGAAAATCTTTGCAAACACCCCGCTTCAGCAAGAGCCCTCTTCGTAAACATTTGCCTGCTTGTCACCTTAGAGGACGGGCAATATTGTTTGTTGCCCCCGTAGTGGTGTCCGGATTTTTATTCATGAATCAAATGCCTTTTTTTTTTCTTCAGTCACGTAATAATCGGGTATCAGAAAAGACGTCACCACCCCAATTCCTCAAGGAACACAGTTCTGTGTCGTCCTCAAAGATGAGCTTATCAGGAGTCATAAAGCTTCTCATAAACACCAACTCACACTTCCTCCCCTCCCCAAAAAAAATAGAAAAATAAAACCTAACAATCAAACAAACACTCATAAAAGCCCCACCGCACAAACACAAAAGGATGTTCGCCACAGTAAAGTTTTACCTGACGTGGGAAGGGAAGCGGAGGAGAGCAGTTAGGGGTGGGGCGGGGGTCCCCGGGCTTGTTGGGTTCCCCCACGGTTTTGCTCCGGGTCTTTCCGCGGGGCCAGCTCACCCCACGCACAGCCCGGGGCTGCCGCTGGGCGCAGGCCCCCGCGGAGCTGCCCGGCTCTGAGCGCGCAGGCGGAGCAGCCCCGGTGCGGAAACCCCCACTTCCGCGGAGATTTAAGAACATAAGTGCTTAATTTTTTTGTCCCCAGGCCCCCCTTTTATTTTTTTTTCTTTTTTCTTTTTTTCTCTCTTTTCTTTGTCTTTTCCTTTTTTTTTTTTTTTTTTTTTTAAGGATTGTTAATATTGTTCCCATTACACAAGGCTCCCCCCTCGGGGCAACCAGCAGCGCCATGACCGCTCTGCGTGTATTGAAGCCGCGGGGCGTAAGGGACAAGCCCCGCGGCCCCGCCGCAGGGAGGGTCCCACGCTCTGCCGGCGCTGCCCGGGGAGGAGGGGGGCGGCTTTTCCCCTCACTCCCGTGGCCCTTCCCTTTCGTCTCTCTGCCTTGTGCAGAGACAGATGTGCGGCTCGCAGCGCTTGGCAGAGAGGGAGGGAAGAGCATCGCCATGAGGGGAAAAAAAAAAAAAAAAAAAAAAAAAAAAGTTGATTTGCCGGAGGGACCGAGAAGGAAATCCCTTCTCTGGGGACTTCCCCGCCGCCGGAATAATTTTCCCCCGAAGTGATGCGCCGGGCGCGGGCCATCGGCGGGCTCCCAGCCGCTGCAATTGCTGCTCGTCTCCGCAGTCCCCTCCCTCCGCGACCGAAAATGTGCCCTTCATTTCCGAGAATTACCCAAAGAAACACAGGCTTCAGGAGCCATTACTAGACATTTTAATTATCGGGATCATAACCAGAGCGTTCAGGAAGCAGCAATAATATAGTTCTCCTGTTTCCTATTTGAATGGGTTTGGTGTAACATGCTTGGATGAGTTATTTGAGCCCAAATCGATTTCTCAAAAACAACAACAACAACAACAACAAAAAAAAAAACACACCATACAATTACATTCCTATTACGGTCATTTAAGGTTTCAATATTTTCCGGAGGTAAAGGAAATTTGACGTGAATGAATGATTCCCGTAGAAATGGCCAACGACGCGATCCCGGGCGAGGATGCACGATAGGGACGAAGCAGGACACTATCCCCGTTGTCATTCTGTGCCGGGCCTTTCGGGCCGGGAAGGAGAGGGAACGGGACAGGGCAGGGCGCCCGGCGGGGCTGCCGGGGAAGCGCTCACCCCGCCGCTCCCGCTGGGGAAAGCGTCACCCCACCGCTCCCGGTAGGAAAAGGAGCACCGGGCGACTCCTGGTAGGAAAAGGGTCACCCCGCGGCTCCCGCTGGAGCCGGGGCACCCCGCGGCTCCCCGCGCCGGGCCCGCGGCGCGCTGGGGCTTCCCCGCCACTCCCCGCGCCCCGCGGGCGCGCACGGTCCGTGAGCGGAGGGCGCCACCGCGCGGACGGCTGCGCACCTGCGGGCAGCGCCGCGGAGCCGCCGTCGGGCGGGCCGGGGCTGCCCCGTGCCCCGGCTGAGCCGGGCTGCGGAGGAACCCCAGCGCCCGGCTGTGAGAGGCGCCAGAGGGAAAGGGCGGCCCGCTGCTCCCCTTCACCGGGCCTTGGGGGCTGGTGGGGTCTGTGGTGGGGGCTTTTTTGGTTTCCTTTGTCATGGCTCGGCGGTAGCAGGTGCAAACATGGGCTTTTTTAGAAACCCGTGTGGCCAGGACTGTGTGAATCACGTCAGTATGAAGGCTTGACCGCACACTCTGCCTAAAGAACAGGAAAAAACATTCCTTCTCTCCAAAGAGACAAGACACACACAGGTAATACATTTTAAAGCTGTGGCTGTTTTCACTTTAGAAAAGCTACTTTCAGCTACTTTTGATGGATACAGCCACATTTCCTCTCCTCCATCCCCACTCCCCTAGATCCCTACAGAAAATATGAAGATGCCTGAAATAACAGGTATTAGCAGCACAGAGGTAGAGATACCCATAAAACAAACCTGAAGCTACAGACCCCATACAGAGACACTATGCCACCCTGGTGGTACCATGCATGCAGCAGCAATGTCAGGATGGTTTGCAAAAAATGCATTTTCTAAGCTCTCATTTATGATGAGTGAGTAACTCATACACAGTTTGCACCAATAAAGGTTTCATAGCATCTCAGTCTACGTCACAGGGGTGTGTGTGCAGAATGAATATGATTATGACATGACTGCAGTTTAGGCTGAGGAAGGAAAGGTTTTAATCTGGTCTCTGCATACAAGTAAATTTATCAATAACGGTCATCTCAAGGCTGAGAGGGATTTAAGGTATATAATACTTGCCTCTAGGGCAAATTCCTGAGGCAGCATCTAAAGAAAAGCAGGGAGTTTCTTATTGGCAGAATTTCTTTCATCTTCCCTGTACCAACTTAAATTAGACCATTTAATTTGTTTATTCTATTTTAGATATCTATTTTATTAACTAGAGCATTATAATTCTATAGAAGTTTCTAGAGGAGCTTACATCCTGCAAGCCTTGTCAAGTCTGACTGCAGCTGATTGCAACTGACTGCTGGAAACCTTGCTGCTATAGTTCTAATTCAAAGGAACATATTTAATCATGTACCATAATGGGCATCTTTTTGACTCCTCAGAAACCCCCTTTTTATATTTATGCATATTTTATAAAATATACTATGAGTAATTTATCAAACTGTCAGGAAACTCATAAAGCCAGATATCTTATACACCCTGGTTGGATGTCCAACCACCATATTCATATTTTTTCAGTATGTCCCAACTTAGCTGCATGTTTTTAAAAGAACCTGGAAGAATTTATGTACATGGAATACATAATTTTATCATGAAAGGACACGTGTATCTCTGCCAATATAGAAATGGATTAATTCTTCTTTCTCAAGAAAGAAGAGAGCCAAACCAGCTGTCTCTCTCTCTCTGACACACACACACAGACATACACACACACATTGTGGGTTTATCATCTATCTTGTAACTCTGTGCCAGGCCTCCTTTCTTACTGGGGTGGCTTGGGGAACCGGTTGCTAACCAGTATGCCAAGGAATACTTGTCAGCACCAGTTTCACAAACACCAGCCTTCACCTTTTCATGGCTTTCCTGACTCCTCCTCCTCCCCAAGGGCCAGCTTCTGGGAAGGATGAACTTGTCAGATTAACCCACGGGAGATTAACCTATCCATTAAATCATTCAGCTGTAGCTGTGGTCATCTGAAAAAGGCTGATTAGGGATAGCCTGGCAGCAGAACAGAAGATATTATACCTCAAGCACGGCTTGGAGGACATTTCAGCACTTCCAGCTGAGATGTGGAACCTGCAGCAGAGGTGGGAAAGCACTACTTTCCTCCTGTAGGCTAGATGTCAGGGACAGAAAGAGCTGAAGTATTTCATTCACAGAGTTGTTTTTCTTTTATGAAACCATTCCCTCTCATGCTTTCTTTAGGTAAAAGCAGCAAAATGCTTAGGCATGCTGTAGAAAGCACAAACATCTGCTTTCTCATGTGCTTTCTCATGTCCAAAGGGACAAAGCTGCAGTGCAGACAAGCTTGGTCACCCAGGGATGTTCTGGGCAGAATGTACAAAAAAAACCCAGAGAACAGCAACCAGGGACCATTTTGGGACTACAAATGTCTCAAGAGATGATAGGGGCAAGCCTTACTTGGTGACCCTTGCCAGCCTCTTTGCATGAGACCACCAAGCATTAGCAAAGCCTCTGCAATGAGACTCTTCAAGATAATTCCTTGCTACCTTTTATAACCTTACTTCCAAGCAAACAGTCAAAAAAAAAAAAGGGCTGGGTTTGTTGTTTTTTTTTTTTTTTTTCCCTTCTCTGAAGTGAGGAGGCAGACCAGTACTTGCCAGGGCAGCAGTGCAGGAGCACCAGCACTCCAGTCACTGTACTCTTGCTGCTGCTTAGAACTCATGGTAAGAGACAAGGTCAGTGGGTTGCCTCTGTCTTGCATAATTGCCCACACAGAAGTTCAGTGTTCAATCTCACCCCGTGGGTGTCCTCCTCCCCCTATTCAGTAAATGAAGGCAGACGACTACGACAATACAGAGGCAGAGTCATTCCCATCCAAACACAAAGGCAAGAAAATGACTTTCTAAATAAATGAATGACCAAACAGTGGACTCGGTTTCACAAGGAGGTACCACCACGCTATGCCTGTGACAGAAAATTTCCTTGGATGAGCAATAGATTTATTTATAATCTCTCATATTTCACCCAAATAAAGTCGTATGCTGCAAGAGAAGAAAAGAGTTGTCCTTGATGCTTTCTGACAGTGGTTCTTTGATCAATCATTTATGTATGAAAACTAGAAAAATAAATTATGAAAGGCAAAAAACAACAACAAATAAAGGACTTCTTTTAAGAATTAATATTCCAAAGGTCTATTCTACACAAAAGCCAGCAACCTATAAAATGCCACTAAAGACCTCACTAGTCCACAGGGCAGAATAAAAGGCTTTAGCACTGGCAGCAGATCTATCCCCACTCTCATTTCTATTTGGTCCAGTGTTCAGGGGTAGGGTAAACCCTTAAGCAGACTGAATATACGAAGTTTCACAAGTGCTGCCAAGATACAATAATTTATACTGGACAAATAAAAGCCACAGTATTTTTGTGTTCTAGGTTGCTTTAGATGCAGCTGTAGCCCAAGGTGAATGACAAGTTCTGGGTTTGTACCCAAATGTCACAGAATTTTGGGTACACCTTTAGAAACAGTGGGACTGCCATGTGCCTGTGTCCAGAACCAAAAATCCATCCATAGTTCTGAGGTATTGTGCTAATGGCATAGCTAAAGTTATTCATAGTTTACATTTACCAGAAATAGTTGGAACAAATTAATAATGAATTAGAACATTTCTTATCATCACAGGGAGCGAGAGGGAATAAATAGAACCATCCATATTTTCTTATTACAAAACAGTGTGCAGCCTATTACCAAACACTAATTTAGTGTTGCTTATGCTGGAAAACTGTTGAAGGGTCTCTGGCTCCTGACAGTGCAGCTTAATTCAGTCTGACGGGAGCAAGGCTGCAAGAAGCAGTCCAGGGCGGGCAGGTGAGGACCATCCCAACAGGGGTGAATCCCAGCCTGCCAGAGCCGGGCGCTGCTCAATAATTCCAATTAACCACGCTAAAGATGATAGAGATGGGTCATGCAGAGCCCAGTAAATATCAATCAGAACCACATATTCTGATGAGAGAATAACGCAGTCTTTCTCATTAAGGAAAAAAGATATTTGGTTGGGTGTAGAATCCTGTCCTTGGTGGCTTGTGCACCCTGCAGTGCAGCTTCTGCCTTGTGAGGCTGCAGGCCCTGCTGGCCACAGCCAAAATTGCCCTGAGCATGGGAGCCCTTTGCGTGGCTTAGCTCCCTGTTTTGTGCATGGTGAGCAGCAGGGAGAGCAACCACATCCCTTAGCAGCACAGGAGGGCCTGTGCTCCACCAGATGCACAGCTCCAGAAATGAGGTGTGGGGTGAGACTGGGGAGCTCAGTTTTCTGGCCTGTGTGCCACGAGTTGGCTGGACAGCAAACTCTGGGGTCACTAGCCAGACATAGGGGCCAGGAAACAGCACATAATCTTTGTCTCCTGTCATAACTTAAATAAAGTACTCAAGTCTACTTAGCCTAGAGGAAAATGTGTGGTTCTTAGTTTTTATATTTAAAGAGAGCACAAAGAATTTCTTGTGTGTGGCCTTATGGTCCGATCCATCTCTATCTTCTAATAAAATGCATTTCTGTAACAGCCGAGGCAATTAATCACTTAAACAGAATTGGATTACAATCTCCATTACTAGAAAATCTTTAAAGTCAGGCTTGCTATCTTTCTAAAAGATCTCAAGCTATCGAGCCATTCTTTGCCCTGCTTTATGCAAAGGTCAGACTGGATGTTCGTAATGGCCTCTTCTAATGTCAAAAATCTGTCTCTGACCCTTGTAATGCCACTCACTGATTTCAGACAGAACTGCACTGGATTTATTGACCCTTCTCATTAGGAATGGAGATTGTCTGCAGAAACTCCTATGTGATTTTGTTACTCCAGATACATGTCTATTGAGCTCATTATGTAAATACTGGTATCTTTTGTCCGTTTGGAATTTCGTAGGAGTTTGCAGAGTACAGCACAAACCAGAAATTGCTAGGACATTGGAAGACTGAACTCTCTCTTTTGACCCCCAAATCTGTGTTCAGTCTCCAGAGGTAACTGCGCATGTTGACAGCGACATCACAATGATAAACTATGATACTCTGTAGATATGTTTAAATCCTGAAACTTAAATATGGTATCTTTCACTGTAGTGAAAATCCATTTCCTGGGGATTTCTTGCTTCCAAGTGCAAGTATATTATTGACTTTGATATGTATTTTCAAGAAAAAAAAAAGAAAAAAGAGAAGTAGTTTGGGATGATGATCTGACATATTCAACTCTACAGCAAATGCAATTTTGGTCTAAGTCTCAGTAACACTTGAGATTGCTCTAAAATATATATTAGATATACCTGTCTGTAAAGAATGTTTTACCTTTGCATAAATTACTCTAGTCAGTTTCTCTGATGAAATGTCTGAGTGTGATGTTAATTTGCTCTGAAACACAACAGACAACAAGTTTGTTGTGCAAGGAAATGCAGAAATAACATGCTTTCATCTAATGCTAACAGTTAAAGGTGTTTTGGTTTTTGGGTTTGGTTCTGGTTTGATTTTTTTTAGTAAGGACTCCACAAGGAGATACCTTTATATGTTTCACATACCTTACTGGAATTAAAATAATATCCCATTCAAAAGACAGCCATTCAAACATCTCCTCTATGGAAATTAAAGAACTCTGGTTTTAGTACACCTCCTGACCCTTATCTCCTCAGATCAGTTCTACCAGTTCTGCTCTAAGACAGAGATAGCTTCTGATGTACTGTTCATTTCCACATAACCTTTCTTTTTTTTTTTCCTCTCATTCCTAATGTAGAACACTTTTATATAATTATCACAGAGGTACAACGAGGTAAACCTTGTTTACTACAAGATAAATACTGGAATAGGAGAATAAAATTCTGTTGATGAAAGGGGAAAATATTTGTTCAGTATTGAGAAAATTATGCTAAAACCCTCACATCACAGATGTAGAAAAAAAATCTTTTATTTTAGATGAAAACGAGCTGCATGCAATCTGAGTATAAGCCCAAAATTAATGTGGGTTCTTTATACTTATAAAATATGCTACAATTATGCAACAGGTTTCATCTGAATGCTTTACCACTAATCACAATATTCTTATGTCATATTATTTTTGTAAGAATTATAAATCATAATTCTTATAAGTCATAAATATATTGCATCTGTTTTATCCAGTAAAACATGAAATACAGCAA
The DNA here is from genome assembly GCF_026979565.1 of Vidua chalybeata. NCBI lineage: Eukaryota > Metazoa > Chordata > Aves > Passeriformes > Viduidae > Vidua > Vidua chalybeata. The sequence continues at coordinate 105,210,887 of NC_071530.1, forward strand.
ACTCAGTGACTTCATTGGGACCACACAGCTAAAAAACATGAATGGTTCTAAAACAAATACCTGACCCCACTGATGTCAATGACAAAGATCCTGATTGCTTTAGTGGGGTCAGATGGTCACTTTTAGTAATCTGAATCCCAATTTTTTGCCAGTGTTGGAGTTTTACCACTTGGGAATAATACCTCTTGTGCCTCCAAACACTTAGTGCCACTAATCTATAAAGCAACTATCTGCCAGTGAGTTCTGTCATTGATTCAAGGGAGATTAGTATTTAGCCCCTATGAAGAGTGATTTTAGTTGAAGAAATTCCTGTCCCAGCCCCCAAACTTGTAGTCACCATGTGATGGTCTCCACCAGTGCATGTAGACATCAGAAACTCTTAGATGGCAAAGAAAATGTCTCCAAGAAAAAAAAAATGTACAGTCAGTGACATGAAACACCAGTGAATTCATGTGTTTGTTACTAGTTTGAAGATGATTAATAACTTTGAGCTAAACTAAAAAGAATTAAAACAACATTACTCATCCTCTGGGAACAGGGCAATCAAAGGAGACTTTGCAATGGATTAAAAGCTGTCCTTCAAAAGAAATCTTTCCCCATCTTCCAGTGTTGATTATTGAATAATACTGCTAGTCATTACACTCAATACAGTTGGTGTTGTTCCTTGATTTTCGTGGGGGAAGAAGAGACAGTAAGGAGAGCTGAATCACAGGTTTTCCTCATATTTTTTCTTAATGAACAATGGTGCACACAGCTGCTCTGGAAATCAGCGACAGGTAAATTCAACACTGTCACTGAAGTGCACTAAAAAGATGGCAAAAGTTCCCAAGCATTGACTCACAGATAAAAAGTATAAACTTGGTCTTAGGATGTGAAGAAAGACATAATGTCCAATGACTCCTCTTGTTTTCAACATCTGCATTTAGTTTAAGTAGCTAAACCTATATTAAATACTTTTTCAGGATTGCTCCTCACCATTTGTGTAGATTCCACAGGATGGGAAACAAACCACCAATGCATGATCCATGGTTATGAAATTCAGGGATGTTAACTGGGAAAAGTGCTGCAAAACACTACACCCTGGAGGTATCTTGTGCTGTGCTACATTAGTCCTAAATGAGTCTGCAACAAAAGGGAAACTTCACTTGAAGAAGAAAACATATTCCCTGCACCAGTTAGGTAACAAAAAACTGAAAGGTCATAGAGATATTAAAATCCAATTTTTTTAGCTACTAAGAAATGGAGAAAGCTGAGGGGATGGTGGGGGTCTCCATTTAGGTAGTGTTTTGGAAGAAGCAAGGTGGATTGAAGTCAGGCACAGCTTTTCAGTTCCTCAGAGGTCTGTGAGCAGAGCACTTACAGTTGTTTTAGTTCACAGTTTGCTGCCTTATTTTTGTTGAGCACTGCATATCTGTAACTCCCAGTGAACTATTACATGTCACTAATATCCTTACATGGCCTGGAGTCCTATTTATAAAAGCAGCAAGTTTTAAAAATATGAATACAACAAACAGGAGCTCTGAATGTTTGTCTTCCTTGGGGCTGGGCTGTTAATGGCACCTGCAGAATATTGGCTGTAGGAACTATTTCACAAAATCTTAAACCTTTAGATTATCTTCCAGGTAAAATGTTAAGGCAGGGTATAAGGAAAATTTTTAGGGGTGACACCTTCACACTATTTTCCCAACGGGACTAGCTGTACCTCTGATAGAAGCTCCTTAAACATTTTTACACAAGGCACCTGAAAGTAAGTTATAAGGAAAACCTTGTCTGTGAATGAAGCAGAATTGCAGAGAAATCAGTGAAGTTCACACAGATATATTGCAAAGAAAATCTGTAGTGCACTTTTTAATAACTCAGCACCAGATTCTCTCTCTTTCTATCACATCCTCATCACTCAATTTTGCTTGAGCAAAAGCCACAGCAGCATGAGATGCATCCATCCATCCTATCCTGTCCTGTCCACCCCCAGAAAGCCATAAGTGTCACAGATGCATCATATGCAACAAAAGTATCACAAATATACCAAGGAGGGGTTCATCTGTGAGAAAACCCAATTTTATTCCCACCATAGCGTCACCAAGGTGCCAGTGTAGAAGATTGTGACAGACTCCTGTGTAAGTGATTTTCTCATTTTCCTGGCTGTTAGATCTGTTACATGGCTGAGAGCATCAGGACTGGAAGAATTGAATTGGGAATATTTGCTGTTTGTTTGATCTCTCACGACCCTGTTGCATAAGACCTGTTGTAGCCACGTGAGTGCTGTGAGCATGGGGTGCACTTGGAGATCTGGCCATCTTAGCCAAGGGCTTGACATTTTATGTGTTTGAGAGGCATCTTCCGATGTTTGTATACGACAAAAAGCGATGGCTGTCCTGAGGGGATCTGAGCGACAACAGGGAGGCAGGATTTGTGCAGGAGTAGGTGTACGCACAGGCCGGTTTTCCTTTAGCCAGACTCAGAAGCAGCAGCCTGAAGGACATGGCAACCCTGGCTTTTGCTTGAGCGATCCTCAGAGGCTGTGCCAGGAGCAGCTCCCGGGCCGGGGCGGCTCAGCGCCCGGCGGGAGAGCGCGGCCGGGCGCCGCTCGGCGCGGACGCGGCGCGGGGAAGCGCGAACCCCTCGTGCCGCCCTGCGGCTGCTGGATTGCAGCTGGCACCGGGGACGCCGACCCGCCCGCTCCCAGCCAACAGCGCTCTTCCAACAGAAGCACTTTGGCCTCCTGCGAGCTGTGGGGACGTCCATCTCTCGCTTTGGGGCGGGTGCGAGCCCTCTCCCCGAGTACGAGCTACAGGCGCATTAAGGGGCCTGAGTCATGCTGAGGTGCGCTGGGAAGCAGCAAAGAGTCCCCAAGGCGGGCAGGGGCAGTGCCGATGCCACTGGCCGCGCCTGCGAGCCCGATGGAAAATCGCCTCCCGGGCTGGGTACGCGATGTTCTTCTAAGTGCGCTCTGTGACCGGCCATGGTGAGAAAAACATTTTCTTGTGCTCTCCCAGTGCATTATGAAAACCCACTAAAAGGTGCTTTTCGCACCACAAAACCTTTTAAAAGGATTCTGTCAACACAAAAGCAACATTGACAGCAGTTGCCTTTAAAAGTACTTGAGTCTTCAAATTCTGAAATATGTTTCTTGATTTTTTTTTTTTTTTTTTTTTTTTTTTTTTTTTTTTTTAATTTTCCGGACTTGATCTACTACCAGGCTTCAGAGAAATGTTTTCTGTAATTGCATTACAGTAAGAAAATGCATTGTGAGATTAATGTACATAACTGTTATGAAAACAATTTGTAAACGTATTCTCCACAAAATGGATATTAAAACACATGGATCTTTGTCTCAGTAATAAAACAAAATTGTTGTGGAGAAAATTCATCAGACATATTGAGAGGACTACGAGACCCATTCGCATGTGGTTCACATGGCCCAGATCATGTCACCAAGTAGTCACAGTTTTCTGCTGTATTTTTCTTCTCTTCTCCTTTCATGTGCATCATCATCCTGGCACTCCTTCATTCATATGTATCACCATCCTGGCACTGGACGATGGGGTGCACAAATCTGGTTTTGCTAACAGAGGTTTTCCTCTGCTTCTGACGATATTAAGAGACAAATTGCCACACAGAAAGCAACATGCCCATCTCACACACTTCAAATACACTGCTGCCATTTCTGTCTCTGGGAAAATGTATGGATGGGCCATCACTTTCACCCTTTCTTTTCTCAGCAATTAGAGAAGGAATTTTTGATCAAATAGGATGGACACTCAGAGTTCTGTGTCCTGCAACTTCTTCTTTGTATTTCATTCTGATTATGTCATTGCTGTAAAACTTGTGTAAATGCTTTCTATAGAGCAATTTCGACACCAAAATTTGCAAGCGAAATCAGTCAATTAGTTTATAAATTATGGGTCTTCCATATTTTTGGAAACAACATATATCTTTGGCCACTGCAGCTTGCAGTTAAGGAAGAAAAAAACTAGAAAATCTTAGTGTTGATACAGCTGAGACAGAATTGTGTGCTGCAGTTGCTTTTTGTGCTGTGAGAAACAAGTATTACAGTAAGGAAGTACTCACTGTTTTGGAATAGTACCAAACAGCAACTTATTTTTAATTTTAAAGGGTTTTTATTTGTTCATTCAATAGGAAGCATCAAAGATGCTAACAGCTAAAATTAATCTCTGCACCAAAATATCCTGCTTCCAGAAATAATCATGTAAGTGATGAAACTACTGGTCATTTGTTGCTTTGCAAAACTTTTTCAATTTCTAAGAAGATGGCAATCCACAGCTTGCATCAGTACCTTGGCCAGCAGAGATTAGCCAATCTGGTTGGACAGCTAGTAAAAATGAAATTTCCAATTCCCTGAAGACAGGGAGCTCAGGTTGGCTGCCAACCCTGACACCTGCCAGTAAGAGTTATATTGCAGTGTTATGCAGTAACAGATCCCAAAAGAGCTTCAATATTTTGACCTTATATCAGGAACTCAGAGGCAGTCATTGAAGAATATCCTTCAGTAAAGACAATTTCTGGTTATAAAAAATGCAAAATGCATAATACAAAATTCAACTGTAGTGATTTCTTGTTTGTTTTTTTCTTTTCCTGTTTTCTTTTTCTTTAGGATTAAAACAACATGTCCAAAGAATAAACACAACCAACCTCACCTATGTCAATATTGAAGACCTATACAAAGACTGCAATGTACTAAACTTTGAAGACTACAAAAGATCCATATGGAACATTCTGCATCTGCATCCATAATTCTGGATCCTGTAGAAATGGCTAAAAGATGGTGGTGACTAATCTGGCCTCTTTAATGACTAGAAGAAGAAAACAATTGGAAAATAACCACCTTCCAGGTCTCACTTCATGCAGTGACCTGGAAAAGAAACTCTATTGGCACCAGCAATCAAGCTTTCCTGTATTATCTTCCCAGGGGGTTGATTACACTGTCCTAAATATTGGGTGAGTGCCTGAGGTCCAGAAATCTTTACACTGAAGTTATTTCTCAAGAATCCAAACACAATTAGAAAAGCAGAAACATACCGTGGTAGTCAGTATCCCATATGGCATTACAGCAACAAGAATTCAGAATTGCCAGTCAGGAGGGGTAGCAAAACAAGGATATAATATGCCAGCTGCTGCCTTTAGGATTTTCAAGGCACCTTTCCCAACAGGAACAAAAAAGTAGTTCAGAAAACTGGAAAGTATCTGTTTTCCCCAAACTGACAATTTTTGTAGTTAAATGAAAAAAAAATCATAGGATCATAGACTCACTGAAGTTGGAAAAGACTGCTAAGATCACTGAGTCTAGCTCTGAACCCAGCACTATCAATTCCACCACTAAACCACATCTCCAAGTACAACATCCATACCCCTTTTGAACTTTTAAGGGATGATGGTTCCACCACTTCCCTGGACAGCCTTTTCCAATGTCTTTTCAGTGAATAATTTTTTTCTAATATCTGTTCTAAACCTCCCTTGGAACAACTTGAGGCCATTTCCTCTCATCCTGGTGCTTTGCAGGATCTGGCACCTCACCTTGTTGAATCTCATACAATTGGCTTCAGGTACCATTCTCCAGAACCCATTCTTTTCTAATCTACTTTTAAGAAAAAGGTCTAGTTTTATCTGGCACACATGATCTAATCAAAGGATGCTTGAAAAGTAAACTTCTGAAGCTAGCAAAAGCCTTTAAGCATTCTAAATAAGTGATGGGCTCATTTCACTCACAAATCTAACTTACATTAAACCAAACAAAGAATAGAATTATTTTTTTTTCAATATTGCCTCATTATACTGACAGAGAGCTCCTCAATGTTCCCCTCACATTTTTGCTCCTACTATGGTCAAATCACAATGTGCTGGCTAGTACAGGCAGTGCACTATGTCAGGCACTGTATGCACTTGTTGAAAAAGGTTCTTACCCAGAGGCTTCACAATCTGAAACGAGAGGACAGGAATGAATAAGAAACTGTAAGCACAAGAGATATTGCTTCCCTGTGATTATACAGGAAAAGTGGTCTCAAAGTGGGAAATAAACTCCACATCTGATGTTCTCTTTCAGCACATTACTAAGAAGTACACAACCAGGTTTTTTCTCTTCCTTTTTTTCATGGTTTGGGCATCAATAAGCCTTGGTCTCACTGGCAAATTCCAGCTTAAGATCACAGGGAATGTGTTCTGTTGAAAGCAAGCCCCCAGCCAAATTTGTGCCTGCTACCGAATCCTCAGTGTTACTGTGCTGATAATTTCTTCTCTTGTGGTTTTCACACTTGAAAGAGAGGTCAAATTGTACGGACAATTTTTTGTCTTCAATGTGATAATCAAGCATGCCTGCTGCTTGGACTCCTGCAGGGAATTCACATCCAACACTATAATTTTCAATTCTTTAACCCAAGTACTGTTGATGTTTCATTTCCTAGCAGGCAGAAGAGCATGAAGTGGTTTTTTTGCTGTCAGAGGCCTTAAGGAGAAAAAATGTAAGGAATGTAAGGGAAAATACAGTAAAATTCACATGACAATTGCATACACACTTATTGCATCACCCATACACAGCAGTGGAGGTCAGCTGGTATTAAAGATGACATATTTTTATTTGCTTTATATGCTTTTTATACTAATTGCACACACTTGCTTATTGTAAGGTCTGGAAAAAATACCCCTCTGTAACAAATTTATCTCAATCACGTAACTTTAGTTGGAAACTGTTCTCAAGAAACTTTGCTTAAAGTGCATGGAAGAAGTGCATACTTGCACATTTTATTGGATTCATGTTATTATAAAGGTAAAGCTGAAGTGAGCATTTCTTCTGTTGAACTGGAATCTGAATTGAGGAGCTTTTTAGAAGCAGAGGTTTTACTTCACTTCTACTGAAAGCATCAACCCTGAGGTGATGAAATCACCCTGAATGCCACATGGAGAGAATGCCATTCAGTAAGCAGTGATCTAGTTGAAAAGATCAAGAAAGTAATTTGTGGCCTTTTACATCTTTAATGCAGCCCAGAGTTTAGTCATTTTGGACAGAGATAGATTAGATGTGTCTGGGTGAGTAACCTGAGGGCAATTCATTAATTAGAGAGAACATGCAGCTGCATATGGGCAAAATTAGGAAGGAAACACATTTACAGATGCACGAATGACAGCATGAACAATTCCTTCTCAGTTTTCTTGTTTAAACTGTCATAAAAACTTGTTTTTATTCTGCAAATTGATAATTTGGTTTTGGAGATTCTAGAAGTGCCTGGGTAAGTAAGTACACGTGGATGAATTCCATACAACTGAAATCCTGTTTCAAATTGCTTTAATGCAGCTCCTTATGGTTCATTTCAGATCTGCAGTGTCTGGTGCTTTGGCCAAGTCAAATGCTCTATTTAACTGACACATGAAACTAGATTTGGGAGCTGAGTGGCTAAATGGTGATAAGCAAAATAAAAGATCAAACCCAGCAGTGAAAAAGATGTCATGAAATGAAGCAATTTTTATGAAACTGTAAATATCTGGTGCAGTCTTTCAAATTGCAACTTTCTGATGAATAGGAATGCATACCAAAGTCCTATTTAACCAATACTGCCAAAATAATGAGCATCATTATACTTGCCACCATTTCCCTGTTCTCCTGGGAAAATTACTGTTTAGACACTACAGATTAAGGCAATTTGAAATCAGATATCCTCAAACATGATGGAAGAAGAGGAAGAAGTGACAGTGCAGTACTTTCTAATAAAAGAACATTTTCCTCTGTACATTATACTTCAAAGATCAGACATATCACTTTCATTTGCATTTAATTTCATTACTGACAGAAGATACTGAGAGAGGAGAAAAACAGTTAAGCAAACAGAATTGCAAAATTCTGTTTAACATAAGAAATGAGGATTCAACATTTTCCTCCAAACACTTTATAAATGAAGAGGTCCCAGTTCCCACATTTAGACCACCTGGAATCTGTTTTGAGGTTCTAAAGTAAGAAAAATAAAATGTTTTAATATGCTGAATTTTCTATTTCTATTTTATTACTTGAAATTTTAGCCAAAGTGTATGAATTGAAAAGAATAGAGAAAAGTCCTCAGACATCAAGTGCAACAAGTAAAGCAGGCAAAGCAAGGAACAGAGCTTGGTGCTATTGTACTATTATTTCCTAAAGGAATCATGAGTACCTCCTCACCAGCTCAATGCCTCACCAGCTCAATTCAATTCCCGTTCCTCCCCAGCCAAAAACGCTTGCAATGAAGATGGATGGTGAAATTTAGAAATTTAGCAAATGGTGGGATTGGTTAGAAAAGGAGTCACAGCTGAAGGCAGGGTGTTTTGAAGGTCAGGCTCAGATGTGTTGACAGGGTAGGAGTTTATGCAATAGACTCATCTGCCCTGTTTGATGAAAGGTCAGTGCTACTAACTCCTGTATCAGAAATCAGTCAGATGTAATAGAGGCTTAGACTGTCAGAGCTTTAGGTGATTTCTGTGCACAGCAACAGACTTTTAAAAATGGAATTCAGGACTTAATTTGACTATTTTTCATAACATTCCAAGTCAACTTTCTTTTAGGAAAAGGAAAATACATCATATTTTCATATCATATAATGCATCATAAATACATTTTCTTTTAGGAAATACATCATATTTTAGGAGCCTGATGTCAAAGAAAAGGTGAATGTGAATAGACTCTCAGAAATATCCATCTCTCATTTGGACCTCAGAAGAGGTTCCAGATGCTCACACACTTGGAAGTGGGTTCTGGGTTTATTTGACTATCTGGACTAAAAGTACTGCAAAGGTGAGTGTTTAAGGGCTTGACAATCATTTTACCTTTGCAGGTGGGTGCTGAGTCTTTTTGATAATCTGTCTCTTAGTAAGTAGTTGAAAATTAATATGTTCAAAACAGTATGTCAGGAAAGATAAATAATAACACAATATTAGAGAAATAATTTGGCATGGTCATGCACTAAAAGCATCTGTGACTCTCTTAAGCTTCTGAACTGTCAAGGGTTAGCATTCCTATTTTTTTAACTGTTTTATCTTAATTGCATTATTAAAGCCTAAAAGACATCACAGCAGTGTCAGTTAATATTGAAATGGAAGCCACATATTAAAAAAATATATAAAGAATCACAAAACAGAAATGCCTAAGACAAAATGAGACACTACTAACAAATTACTTATGTATGTGTCTGATGAGAAAGGTCACAAGAAAATGAATTATGTAAGTTGTGCACACACATACAGGAAAACAGGTGCTTACAAACTTTAGGACAGAAAACCAAGTATAAAATTCTTCAGCTACCATAGTTACTTTGGTACAGTTTGGATGGACTTCAAGTGAGTAGTTTTGAACATTTCAGAGTGATAAATCCTTGGCAGAATGTAAAACTGTGATAGCTTAAAAGAGGAATTCCTTGAGGAAAAATGTGAGAGGCAGAACAGATGTTCCACTTTCCAGATGAGATGTCTTCAGCAAACCCATGTATCCACTGTAGCTGAATTGAAGAGTTGTTCATCCTACATTTTCACAAGGTGAAGCGAATACTTGTTTACTGATGGAAGGGAGTTACTTCTTCTTTTTCAATAAATATTTCATTATATAACTACAAAGAGAGACAAATGAAACCTCCAAACACCAGCTAATAGGTCCAGAGCTTAATGGTTCTTTACAAGGCAAAGGACACATAACAGTTCTTTCCCACATTTTCATAAAATGATTAAGCACCACCATTCCGAGAAAAAAAAAATTGTTCTGGTAAATTACTTTTGTGACATCAGAAAAAAATAGACTTCTTTGCAGACATATAATAGTCTATAATGGCAAGATATTTATTTACAAGTAAGTATAAACAGTCAGTTTGGGTTTTAGTCAAGGCATACTTCATTTCAACTGAAAAAGCCAGAGAGGAGAGAAGAAAATTGTCATTGTCAGACGACAGTATATCATGTCTAACCTTGATTTGTGACCTCAGAAATTTAAGAACCAGATTTTGAGAGAAGCTCTGCTTTCACCCAGGGGCTGCATCTCTGTAGTCATTAATGAATTTCGTCAGCCCACATTTTATTTGGGAATGAAGGACTGTGACTCACGTCCACAGCAGTGAGCAGGAGGAACTGTGGCTCTGCTTTTAGTAGTTCTGATCCACATTTTTTAACTTTTTTGTTTCACACCAGAGGAAAAAGCTCCTTTGTTTAGTTTCACGTATTCTATATAATTTAGCTAAATATTGAACCAAATAACTTTTGAGTTGACTAAACCTCAATTTGGGCAAAGAAACAGATACAGTTCTGAGTTTGGTTTGAAGATATTCAGGAACATAAACTTGTCTCTTTGTCACAGCTTGTCCCAAAGATCCTAGCAAAACCCTGAAGGAAATCTCACACAACCTGAAACTCATCCAGGCAATAGAAAGAAACGTGATGGAATTCACTCCTTACTACCTGAAGAACTCCTCATTTGGCATTAGTTTAGCAGTTCTTCATGCAGATACATAGAGAGGTGACAACATCTGAGCAGCACACAGACAACTTAGAGAGAAAGGCAAGTGTCAAGTCTTCAGGTGTGCACAGAACTTATGCTGCCCAGCCCTTGCATCTGCTGCTCTGGCACTTTGCATGCTACTGGAACACGACCCATTTCAGACAAAATATGCTTATAAAGATGCTTATTTTATCAGCATGACATTTTTCAGCTCTACATATCTTGTGACACTTAGAAAGAACTTCTGAACAAGTCACCCTCATGTTTTTCAAAGTTGGATTGATTCATTGATAGCTGTGCACTGAGAAGGACCAGGTTTCTGCTCTGTGGAAGTCAACTCTGCCTTGCAAAACTCAGATAAGAAGAGTGCACTAGTCATGGCACTTCTGCCAAAGGATTTTATCAAACTGGTTAGTCTCAAAAGCTTATTAGCTTATTAGCACCTCATATCCACCAGATTTTTGGGCCCTAAGTGCAGCTGGTTGAAAAGGATGGAAAGGAGGACAAGTTTGAAAATTCAGGTAGTGTCACAGCCCTGTGGCTCTGCCAGCCCTGCCTGTCTCTCTCCATCCCTCCAGGGTTCCGCCTACCCTGCCCACAGCTCAGAACTTCATGTCAGCTCGTAATGGCCATCAGCCCTCTGCCCCAAAACCACAGCAGGGCCATCTCCAGCTCCCACCTGCCCTGCTTCAACCTACAGGTCCACGTCTTGGCCTGTCCCCAGCCCCAGGGAGGTGCCCAATGCTCCTGGCTGTGGTGTGGGATGAGCCCCAGCTGCCAGAACCTGCCCTGACAGACCCAGCACAGAGCTCTCATGGTCCCCAGGGAGCCCCCAGGGAGCCCTTGGCCCTGGCAGTGCCGTGATGGGATGGGAGATAAATTTTACAGCTCGTCAGATGAGCTGGATTTTCCAACATGCAAAAACCCCACTGGATTTTCCAACAGTTTCCCCTGAAGAAAGTTATAATACAACTCTAGATACCTCCTTGAACTTTTCCTGTGCTGCCACTTCAACAGTGTGCCCCAGCAGCAGCACAACATCTGCTGCAGATGGAGCCCATCCAAGCCCAGTCCTGCTCCTCCCACCCTTTCAGATCCTCCTGAACAAGGTCAGCTTTTCCTGGACTTTTTTTTGCAAGTCTTCTTGAACAATCTGAACACACAGAGATCTTGAGGCTGCATCAGTGAGAAGCAGCAATGCAATTCAGGGAGTTTCTCTGGTCCCCACAGGTGCTTCTGCAAGGGCTGAAGTGTGTCCTAGCTGGAAAACCCTTCATGGTGCTGGTGCCATCAGGGCACTGTCAGTGTGTTGATGTGAGGTTACTGCAGGCCTTATTTCTGGCTTTACTGAAAAGGATGGAACACCTGTCCTATGAGGAAAGTCTGAGAAAATTGGAATTGTTCTACTTGGAGAAGAAAAGGCTCTGGAGAGACCTTATTGTGGCCTTTCAGTAGGGACTGCAAGAGAGCTGGGGAGAATCTTTTTACAAGGCCATGTAGTGATAGAACAAGGAGGAGTGTCTTTAAACTTGAAGGGGGTATGTTTAGATTTAGATATTAGGAAGACATTTTTTACTGTGAGGGTGGTGAGAAACTGGAAAGAGTTGCCCAGAGAAAATGGGGATGCCCCATCCCTGGAAGTGTTCAAGGCCAGGTTGGATGGGGCTCTGAGCAACCTGGTCTATTGGAAGACAGCCCTGGCCATGGCAGGGATTTGGAACTATGACTTTTAAAGCCCCTTCCAAACCAAACCATTCTATGATTTGCAAGAGGAGTGTGGGGCAAGATGTGAGCTGCTGTTCAGTGAAACAGAGTTGTTCAGAGTCCCAGCTGGAAAAAGACCAAAAAGAAATAATTTTGTTTTTCAGCAAAGATTAATTATGTTAGATATGTGGTGGATTTTCTCATTGTGAAGACTATAAGTCTCAGCACCAAGGGGTAGAGAAATTCTGAGTAACCTCTTTCATTCAAGGCATTCATTAATTATTTGACAAATATCTTTGCCAGTGGCCTAGATACATTTGATGCCTTTCAGCAAAAAATGAGATTAGAATATTTATTTAAATCCTTAACACATTCGATTTTTATGATTCCTATTTCTACTACTGCTAGGAGCAAGGGATTTTTGTACTTTAGAGTTAAGAACACTATCTTATCCATATTTTTTACATAGCATCTAACCACATGTGTCTTTTGCAGCATGAGCCTCTGGTAGTCCAAAAAACAGAAAAAAAAAAGGAACAAAACCATGTTTTGCTCCTGCCACTCTTAAAAAAAAAGATTGTCTTTGATACCTTTGCATTAAAACAAAATTGTGGAAAGCGAAGCAGGAGGTTTTACAGTGGTCACCTGCAAGAAAATAAAAACAAAATCCAGAATGAGAATTTGACTTATTCTTCCATTTAAAAAGAAAACTAAAAGGATGAAGGAATCATCTCTTCTAAAAGTGCTAATCCCAGAAGCATTGTAATAGCTGAAAAATATCTTCTTCACATTTTCTATGCAAATAATCTTTATCTACTTTTAGATAATGACATTTGGGTAGAGAAGAATAGATTTCCTTTGGGAACACTTTTATGTCATGTGGCATTCAGTTCCTGAAAACAGCAATTGATTTGTGGAGGTCAAATATACTTAAGATATGATTAATATTACCAGAAATTAGTCCCTCAATAGTCTATTTTTCAGACACAATACCAATAATCAGCTGGCTTCTTTTCCATGCACACATAACACATCCCATATTGCTGTTACTTTGCAGAGCCCGTATTTATCCCATTTTGGGATTCACTCTTTTGTTGGTATTATTAGACATAAGCCCATTAAACTAATTTTCACCAGCATTAGTACAATTTACATGGCCCAAGGCCCACAGTTTTAGCAGTATTTTTGCTATATTAGCAATGGGTCTCTTGTGAGAAAACTGCTGTGCAGAAATTTTACTGTGCTTATGTGACAGCTGTTCACCATGTGTTTGAAAGGCACTATCAGGTGTGTTTCTAATTTAAGTGTATAAAGAATCATCAACAGAAAATGGCAGCTGACAAAATCTAGGTTTTGCCCTATTCTAAGCCAAAGTTTTGGTGAGAGGAATTTATTGCAGAAACAATAGCAGACATTAACAGCAGTTTGCTGACATGTAAGTTTGATACGCTGCTCTGATTTTCTAGGAGCACTCTGGCATTTGCTTGTACAGACACAGGAGGAAATAAATACACAAGACCTTACAGGTGCTATAACTTTCTGTGGGTTTTTGGTTTCTTTCTTTTATGATAACTGTTCTACTTAGAATACGTGTATGAAAAAGCTTACAGCCCCACATTTGAGGTGTCATTTTGCAGTGCAGAACACTCAAATGGAAGTCTCTGGGGCTGCAGGATCTAAGAGTTCTAGATGTAAAAGCATAAAAACTGTTGTATTGTCCCAGATCAGTGGTCCATCAAAACTGCTTGCCTACCTCCAACAGCAGCTGCTAACAGAGGCTTAGGAAAGACCACAAGAACAGCACATGCCTGCATTGACTCTTTTCCCCCAAGCACTTACAGCTTGTGGCTGCTTGTGGCTTAAGGAATTATTAAGTGAATCCTCATTCTGATGTTCTGTCCTTGTTTGACTTTCCCTATGAATGTGTCTAATTGCATTTTGAACAATTTTATACCTTTGACTTGCATCAGCTACGTGAAACGAGTTTCACAGCTTAATTAGGAGTTGTGCCAAAACAAGTGTCTACTCTGGGCTGGACTTTAAGGTTTCTGTTCCCTCCCTGCCCCTGCTGCCCTGCTGAAATCTTACTTCAAACGTGACTAGAATTTCAAAGTTAAACACTTAATAAATAAGAACTTCTGTCCATTTCATCCCTTTGCTGTGACACTCTGGTGTACTGGACAATTTGAAATTGCAGTCTGTGGATGACAGCTATGTGTTTCATCTACATATTATCAGTATTGACTTGTCTCTCAAACATAACCAGAGGCCACAGTGAAGTTTGGAGACTGAGTACTGCAAAAGCTGGGTACTGCAAAAGGGTACCTGCAGTAGGAGGTACTGAAGACAAACATGCTCAGAACTTATTGCCAAGCAGCTTTAACTTAAACTACAGCTTTGCAGATGAGGCAGATGTGAAATACCAGAGCACGATATGTCCAAGCATTACACACTGATTGTGGCTACACTCACCTTATCAGGCAAGAGGAAGAGATAAGCTAATTCTTTGATCAGGCTTAGCATTCTCAGATAACACTGTGTCAGCAATGCCTGCTTAGAAGCAAAATTCATTCAATAGTGTAGATTATAATGTTAGTTCTGGACTAGCCAGCTGTGCATATGGCAAAGAACTGCATCTGAGTTTTTAGGTCAGAGCAATACATGGCGCCTGCTCTTTGCTGGCAAGCCTGACACCCTGCAGCATATCCAGGCACCTCTGAGACACAGGAATTCCCCACCTGCAATTTATAAAATGTCCTTGGAAAGCCCAGAGTTGATGTGAATCTACCCACTGTTGTTCAGGTAAGGATGAGGGTTGAATAACATTTTTCAGATGTATTAGACCATCCATTTCAATGTCAGTGCTGGCTAGAAAGAAAATCATGGCCAAGAGGCACATGGAATGAAACTAATAAAAAGTCCTCAGGCCATATCTCATTCTCTCCTGGAGACCCTAGCACAAGGAACATTTCAGAAGACACAGATTTTGGTTTGTACAGGTTTTTCTCTTATGCCAACCATTCCCAGATATTTCGGCAGGCAAGAAAGGCAAACGCAGCAGAGATTTAAAAGAGCCCAGTATAGGTTAGGTTCTGAGTGGCTGGGGAGCAGCCTTGCTGAAGGGTCCTGGTACACAACAAAGGCTGAACATGAGTCAGCAGAGCATGGCTGCAACAACAAAGTCAAACTGGATCCTGGGCTGCAGCCACAGGGGCATTACTGGCAGTGATGGAGATGAGATCATTCCACTCAGGGTTGGTCAGGTTGCATCTGAACTGCTGTGTCCAGTTCTGGTTACTAGACTTCAAGAAAGACAGAAGCAGACCAGACAGAGTTCAAATAAAGGCTGCAAAGATGATCAAAGGGCTGGAGAACCTGCTCCATGAGGAAATGCTGAAAGAGTTAGATCTTTCATCCATGGAGAAGAGAAGGCTTATGGGGATCTCATCACAGTGTTCCAGTACTTAGAGAGCAGATACAAGGAGTACAGAGACTCTTCACAAGGAAACACATGGAAAAGAGTACATCTCCTAGTACAAGTTGTACTCCTAGTACAAGTTGTACTAGGAGATGTTTCATCTTGATATAAGAAAGAAATTTTCTTCAGTGAGAATAATAACTCAGTGGAGCAACCTTATTAGGAAAATGGTCCCCATCACAGAAGGTTTTCAACTTGAGATTAGTCAGGTTGCTAGACAGTGTCATTGAAGCTCTCTTTCCCAAGAAAACTTGGGCCCTTTGAGATCCCTTCCAACCTGGGCTGTTCCATGGTCCTGTGATTCTATGATTTAAATTAGGGCAGGGGTACACTGCACATAGGGTCACTGCAAGTTCCAAGGAGATTAGAAGGACCAGACTGTGTTTGTGCCATTTCCCCAGTCTTGCTCCAAGAGGACATATTGCCCGAGATGCACTGGCCCCCACATTTCACATTTGTAATTGGCATTTGGTTGCCTAAGTGCTGCTCCATTTTGAGGCAGTGTGTGCAGAGCTGTTACAGCTGGGCCAAGCATTAACTGTACAAAATTTTCAAGGAAGGGGACAAAATTTACCTCTGGAAGACAAGTGAACTGGTTAATTGAGCTTGTTAGGAAAGCAATGTCAGAACAGAGAATTCACTTTCCTTATCATTGACACATTTGCAAAATAGCATCATTTTCTCTGTAATTTCATTCAATAAAGGGAGAGGAGTTATGAAAATTTTGCACAATGTTCTTTTGTCACTTGTAGAAACATTCTGAAGTGTTTTATTCTCTTTATTGTTCTTCCTCAAAAGAACTGTTCATTTAATTTTATCAGAAAATATTAAATTTCCACATCTCAAAATGAAGTATCCAGGTCAACCTGACACTAATCCTTTATGAAATACCCTTCTGCATAGAACTTGTGGAGTTACTGGTGTCATAGCTAATGGGGATGAGTGGGCAGTCTTTGGCCAAATAGAATTTCCATCTTCTTCAAGTCTCTGCTAATAAGCTGTGACTCCATGGGGTCTGAAAGATCATGTTCTTTTTCACTGAACACTTGCAAGAATAATTTCCTCACCATGGATAACAGCAGCTTGGGGACAAATGATTGCTATACAGTCTCAATACCAGATTGCTTGGCCTGACACAACTTCTACTGAATGATTTCTGAGTTGGTTTCTAGGAGTTACCTTTTGCTGCTATTGTTGTCCCCAGCCCACATACCATAGGTGCACATTATTTCTCTGCTCTCTCATAAGGTTTTTAATAGCACAGTATGGTGGTAAGTTTTGAACTGCACCCATCATTTTATTACTGGTAGATATCATGTCTTCCATCACCCTTTCACAATCCATTCTTTTTTCTCCTTCATTTGCTCTAGCTTGTGTCATATCTGATGCTCTCTTTGAGGCACATACTGTCATTTTCCAAATGTATGAGTATGGCACCAACCACAGTAAAAGTTCAGGCCAGCTGATAAATGTTGTTACATAATTGCCCAATAATTGTAATTATAATCAGAGACAGATGCCTGTTACTAATCATAAAAAAATCTGGCCTTCTCTTTCTGCTTCCCTGTGGCGTTTGCTTTTTCTTGCTTGCTTTTCTTTATACTTTTTTTAATCCACTTTTTTTTTTTTTTTTTTTCCTGGACACTTTCAGATAAAAGGCTCCCTCAATGAAAGTCTCCCTCTGCATTGGTCTGGTAAGAATGCAACAACATCCTAATTCCACAGACTGTCGTAAGTGAGGTTCAGGTGACTGGCTAAATGATGTCCATTTCCAGAGTGTCACAGAAATATTACTGTGCTGAAGTTAAATACGAATGTGCTCTCTCTTGTTGTGCTTTTCTTCATTTCCCATGCCCTGCAGTAAAATGCATGAGTGTTCCTTCCTGGAGAGAGGTGACTGCCAGCAAGGAGACACACTGTTAGCAAAGCCTCGGCTAAGAAACATCTGCCTGAGCCAGCTGCAGAGATTTCATAGGTCACTCACATACAAGGCTGACAACGTCCCACATGTCACCTCCACAGCCTCAAATCTTTGTTCTATCCTAGCTCAGGCAGGCTGCCCTAGCTCAAAAGGCTCCTTCAGACAGATGGATGACTCCTACTTCCCTTATTCCCTGTAGGTGAAAGGAAAACTAAACGCTTGTGGGACAGTGGAAGTCTATCACTGCTCAGCCCTTGCAGACTTCACTCTGCATGCTCCGTGATTTTGCTTCGTGACCACAAGATGTCTCCTGTAATCCATGGGAATAGCAAAAGGCTGGCAGACAGGCTAAAGAAGCGTAGGAAAAAAAGGGAGCAGCCTCCAGGAAACGCCTGAGAGGAGCTTCCCGATGCATGTCCCATCTCCCACCCAAGAGAAGAGCATCCCAGAGAAAAATGATCAGCTTTGAAAAGAGAAGGAAAATCTGATTAAACTTCTCCTTGAAGCAACAGACTAACTGGAACAACCTGTAAACATTCCCAGTTTATGAGTGCCCTATGTGCAAGCAGAGACCAAAAGACTGACAAAGTGCTGAGAAATGGCTATGAAACACAATGTGCACAGAAACAAGAGCTTCCTTCAACTCCATTATTTCCAGAATAGAAGCTTCAAGAGCCATCATTAATTTGTTTGGGCAAACATAGCAAATCTCAGGCTTTACTTTTCACAGACTTTTTTTTCAGGCTTGTCCAATATTGGTTATTGTCTCAGTCCACAGTGGAGCAGCACTGTGTGCAGCCTGCAGTCATTGGCTCCCTTCATTTCCAGGCAGGCGTGCAGCATGTGGCAGGTTATGGTTAATGCATTCCTTCATCCATACTCTAATGTCACACTAAAGAGCAGACTTGCCCTTGCACCGCTCTGCTTCTAGTTTTGGTTCTCCTTTTAGGAATGTAATTGCCTGTAACTGGATTTTTCACTTGGAAGTTAGAGCTAGTCAGGATGCTTGAGAATATATGTTTCTAAAACTTTCCATTAAAAAGAAAGGCGGGGGAAACCGTCATGTATTTAGAAATTCAGCACGCTGTTAAAAAAAACCAAAAAGCCAAACCACCTGGCATTTTCTCTATCAACATTTTTTCACTTGAAGTTTGGGGAATTTTTAAAAGAAACTAGACAAGTCTTTAGGAATCTCCTGACAAATATTTTTGCCCTCATCAATCATCATTTGCTGGAAGAAACTCATACTGAAACAAGTGCTTATAATTGAAAGTATCTGTCATATTAAATGATACACTCTTGTAAGTATGTAATTTAATTTATAATTTCTAATTGCAACTTGTAAGGCACAAATGCATGAAAACCAAAATTAAGTAATATTAATTGCTGTATTCAGACTGACAGGAGAACTCCCATGACTTAAGCAAACCACAGAAATGGAGGAAACCCTGCTCTCAGGATTACCAGCTGTGTAGTAGACCAACAGACCTGCACAGACTTCCAAATCAGGTTTCCCACCTGAAATCAGCATCAGGGTGGCTGTCACAGTACTTCCTCAAGCAGCAAAGGAACTGCTGCTGCAAAGGAAGTTCCTACCTCTGCAGGAAAGGAACATTAAGGAATAAGCAGATGTTGGGAATGGCAGCCCGCAGCCCAACTCCCAAAGGCTGTGCTTAAAGATAGAGCCACTACAGACAGACAGCAGGCTAACTTGTTACCCCTCCTTGTAGGCCCTGGAACCATGTATTAGAACACCTGTCCCAGCAATTGGCTTTTCTTTAACTCCACATTTAAAGATTCCAAAAGCCCCCTTTCTTCCATGCACTTCTCTGCTATTTAACTCTTTTAGAAGAAGCACATGTGATATATGTAATGGTATATTTGAAGGCAAAAGTGTCAGTTGCAATGAGAATGGTGGAACTTAACCTCAGTACTTTTTCCATGTCCATTTTTATTAAAGGGTATTCTCTTTCCAGCAGCATTTTCTTTCATGAGCAGCTCCACTGAGGTCAGTGAGACTGCTTTTCAGGCTGTATGATTTACCTCTTGATGAATATAACCCAAAAAAGACAAGTGGAAAATCCTCCTGGCTTTTGAATAAGGTTTTATAAGATATCTAAATGATATCAGAGGCTGTTCTGAAGTATAATACATGAACTGACTTGTGGTTTTCATGTGAAATTGAATAAATACCTCCAAAGTATATTATTAAATATTCTATTATGAAAGATCTATCTGAGCACTTTTGTAAATTTCTATTCTTGAAATATTGATTCAATAATTTTGAAGAACCACTATGGTTTTCTATAAATACCAAACCAAGGTACCCACAAAATTTGTTGTATGAGTGCATAGGCTACTGCATACCTCTATGCAATGTGCATTATGGAATTTATTATTTATGTATGGTACTCCTTATCCATCATGAATAATCTGAGATGAGCTCAGTTGATTAGAGCATGGTGCTGATAACACCAAGGTTGCATATATGATCCCCATATGGGCCATTCACTCATTGGACCAGGTGATCCTTGTGGGTCTCTTCCAACTCAGAATATTCTGTGATTCTGTGATTGTTAAAAAAAGATGTAACTAAAAATACTTAGAAAAATGGGTGAATTATTTACTTTCAAATTAACTGTAGAAAAGGTATAAATAAATTGGAATTATGACTATCTGACTTCTATGATGGAAACTATTGGACTTAATTAGAATTTAAGTGATAGCCACCATCTTTGGTAAAATTGATAACTAGGCCTTGAGCTGAAGTATTATTTTTCTGAAACCTTCTCACAGTGATACCTCAATTCCTCAGTTTTCCTACAGCCATACATTTAACCACATATATGTGTGTCTCTGTGTGTCTGTATGTGCATTTCCTGCATGGGACACTCAGAACACCAGTTAATGTTTGATTTGTACATACATTTTTTATATAGGTGTGTTTGTTTTTCTGCTGGTCTTAGCCAGCATACCTGACACCTGAATAAAACCTTTGAACTCTCAAGTGTCATTTATTGGTGAAGTCAAACAATGTTTGCTCAGCACTCGCTCTAACTTTAAGCTTGTCAAAATTGGCTTTCTCCGACATAATCTATTCTTCCCCAAAAATACCATAGCTGAACTTTTATTAGGAGGCCCCTGCCTCCTTTGACAGAGTCAATATAGCCAGAAGCAAGCATTAACCAAAACAATCTTGAACTAGTCTAATAATTCTTCTCATCTTAGCATCTACACTTACCAGGTTCATCAAGAAACTAAACCTCATCATAATCCTACAGGTCTTAGAAGTTTTCCTAAATTCTTCAGATTCTTGTGAACCAAACTCCACCTTTAACCCAACCACAGAGCTGACATATATCCCTGCATCAACAGCCCAAACAGTGGGGGACAATTAATGTCCCCGACCAGGGTCATCTGCACATCTGACTCAACACATCTCTTCAATCCAGCAGTCATTTGACTCCACAGCCATCTTAAACCCTGGATTAGGATCAAACTCTAACCCTAGTTTTAATCAGAACTTACAGTTTAATCTCCAGTTGTGACTAGCATCTTTATCCCCTGCTACCTCTCTGGATCAGCTCTTCCCATCTGAACCTCTAGCTGCAGCTCCAGCCTTCACTGAAAGGACCCACATCCCATCCTGCCCGGTTACCCTGAATTGTCCCCTGCCAGCCCTAGTCCCCATTCTAACTTTAATGTTTTTGTAGGAATACACAATAATCACAGTTTTTTCCAGCTTTCTTCTGCAAAACACAAATCTTTGCCCCAGTCCTAACACTAGGCTCAGAAGTGAACCTTTTCAGTTCATCCCTGCTACCTCCAGGCATGTCCCATTTCTGTGACGGCAAGAAATGAAGAAATTCAACAATATCCATGTGGAGAAGGGCTGAGGTTACTGTAGGAAAGAAGATTGTTTAGGTGTAAGGAGTCAGTGATTTTGGGCTCATGGTGCAAGGCACAATTACAATTAGAGCTGAAATTCACCAGCAATGCTGAGACTAATGAAGAACATACATTCTAGTCCCTGCAAAGTGCATGGTGTTAGATATGAGCTTCTGCTGTGAGGAATGAGTTATGCCTGCAAGATTTGGTAGGCTGCATCTAGCAGAGAATGTTTCGTACTCAATTTAGTGTTTCAGAAGAAATGAGCTGAGGGGGGGTTTGCTGATTGTTGTGATTTGCAAAGCTTACTACTAGGAACACCCAATTATCTTAACTAGATGTGGTGGTTGGACACCAGCTGGCATCTAAGTTCCACACAGCTGCTTGCTCACTTCCCCCCAGTGGGCTGGGGGACAGAATTGGAAGAGTAAAAGTTAGAAAACTCATAGGTTGAGAAAAAAGACAATTTCATAGGTAAAGCAAAAGTCTCGCACACAAGCAAAGCAAATCATTCACCATTCCCCATGGGTAGGGAGGTGTCCAGCCAACTCCAAGAAAGCCAAGCTCTATCACACTTAACAGTGACTTGGGAACACAAACTCCATCACTATGAGTGCACCCCTGCTTCCTTCTTCTTCCCCTAGCTCTGTATGCTGAAAATGTTACCATATGATATGGAATATTCCCCTGGATATGTGGGGTCACCTGTATCGGCCATGTTCCCTCCCCAAACTGCTCACTGGTGGGGTGCAAGGAGCAGAAAATGCCTTGACTCTGATTTAAGCACTGCTCAGCAACAGCTAAGACATCTCTGTGTTATCAACACTGTTTTCAGTACACTTGAAGTGTGGGATAAGGGGCCAGTGGGGCTTTATCTGTTACAGATGCTCAGGATTATAAAGCAGGGGATCAACACCAGGAGTTGGAAATGGCTTTATATTATTTGCTAGCCATTCAGGAACTGTTTTAGTAGTACTTTGTAATGTAGTTTGTAGATCCTTGGTTTTCAGCAATGGGTTTCTTTTTAAATGAGGCTGAATATACTCCTTTCCCCAGGGGAGACTGGGAAATATCTGAAGTCATGTAGAGACATGAGGCATGGCTACAGTGGTGAATTCTGGGTACGTGAGCTTGAAAGAAACTTGGATTACAGAGCACAAGGTGATGTGCCAGGATTTCAGCAGGGAAGCAACCTCCGTGGCAGGCACCCAGGGAAACAGGCAGGCTGGTTCAAGAGCAAGGCACTGCAGTGTGGGATCATAGCTGAAGTGCTCAGAGTGATATAATTAACTTGAAAGGGGGATGCAGCTGCATAAACTTCACATCCATACTTGCCCTAGAGAGCGAGCAAGCTCCTGTGGTTGAAGTGTGCTAAGAGGATTCCTTCTGAGTTTGGCAGCACAAAGTGTGTACACACAGGTCCAAAAAGCAGCTTTTTCATACGTGAGGATGCTTGTTAATTCTTTTTCCTACCAACCTGTGTGTATTTCCATGCCCTGTGGAAAGATGCAAAAAAAAAATTATAATGTCAACAATCATGAGGGTGCTTCACTGGTGTCTTTCACTTTGTGATAGCTCACAGAGACCAAAGTCAGCCAGGCCATGCGAGCCACTCCCTCTGGAGACCTGCAACCACAGCTGCTCCTCCTGGGTCAGCTGGCACAATGTCAGGCTTACCACTGTTCTGCCAGAAATACACAAAGTGCAGCAGATACCCAACAGAGAGAGTAAAATGAGGCTTTATCTTTGTCTGGGGTAAAATACTGTAGTACTGACTGCAGAAACATGTACCCTCCCAGGATGGCAAAGGGTCCTTTAAAGCACAGAGCAAAAGTGCAGCAGAGAAACAAGCAGAAATACAAGTTTTAAACACTGTGGAACTTCAAAAAGTGCAGAAGTTCTGTCACAGGTAAGACAATGTCAGCATCAGACCAGGACTTCTGAAACTCAGCTTCAGACCATCATATTGAATTGGGTTACCCTGCCCAGAGGTGTCTGTAGGTTGTATTCCACCGTTCAGCGAGACATGCTGGCAGTGCAAGAACATGTTCAGACATAAAAATGCAAATCAACTCACCTCATTAAATTCTACATAGGAGATACATACGTGCTGTATGACAGTTTCTTTCTTTTTTGTTTTATTTTGCTTTTTAACTAGCCATTTGCAGAGAGCAAGACTAATTCTTCCATCTTTTCAACTGACCCCAAAGCAGACTATGGTTAAACTCTTTGCTCTGAGGAAGAGTAGCTGTGCTGTAGCCCCTAAAAGGTACTGCTTACATCGGACTTTAATGCATTTGAATACCTTGTGTATTAGAAACTATATAACATTTTTCAGTATCATTTCTTTTAAAGTTACTCATGGAAAGTGATAATTTCTAAGTGACAACTACCATGTTACTTTCGGGGCATTTTTACTCTTTTGTCAGTGAGTGTCTCTGCTTATGAAGGATATTTTTAACTGTTTTTCCTTCATTTTATTTTAGTTAGAAAGTCCTTGTGTTCACACTAACAGTGAAAAACAAAAAAAAAAAAAAGTTTGAGGCTTCTTTTTCAGGAAAACTTATTTCCTGTAAATAATTTTTCTTTTTTTTTAACAAAGGTAAATACTGTACGATACTCTGTGCAAGCCCATATAATGCAGAGTAGGAGATGGATATGCCAATATACTTGCTTCATCAGTTAAAGGAGTTCTGGCTTCCCCTGCCCCTATTCCTCACAGAGCAGAGTACAAATGCATTCATGAGTTTAAAGGCATTTCTTTTATCCAAAGTGTCTGCAGCAGTTGCATGAAAAAAATGACACATTGAGACTTACAAGAGTTCAAACTAAAACATTCTTAGTGCAACCTAGCCTACTCCCTTCACAAGTGTATTTGTCTTCAAAACCATGCACTATTTCCATTAGCACACACAGACAGACTGACATCTGTACTCATGGATTTGTACAAACAGAGGAAGAATATAAACTATTTTTCAGGTCCACGCTGGATACTTATATTTAATTATTTTCGTTAGACTTACTTGTAAATGTACAATTTCTATGCATATAGCCATACCAACTGTTTCTCTTGAAAAATATATTATGACAAAGATTCCCACAAAAGCCACGGGCAGGAAGGTCTCCCAGGGTGCCTTTGAAGGTCTTCCTCACAGAAGTTTGTCTTCAAAGGTTTTCTGAGTTCAGGCATTCCAAAGTTGCAGCTTATTCTTTTGAAGTTCTCCAGGAAGCTTTGTTGCTGTGTGGCCTTAGGACACTTCTGCTATTTGTTTTCTTTTGAGTAGTTCAGAAAAAAATTAACCAGGTGGTACCAGGAAACCAAAATAATCTAATCAGCAGCTTCCACAAGAGGGTGCAGTTGCATTTTGTTAAATCCAGAGCCAGCCACAGTTAATAAACGGATTGCAGCAACAGCTGCCAGGCTGCCTAGAGAAATGACTAATGAGACAATTATAGAAAAAAAAACATCAAATGTGGTGAAAGATGGGAAAAATTGTATTGAAACACACTGAATGTATTAATAAACAGCACTGTCAGGTGATGTTGAATAAAAATCCTGGCCTTTCAAACCTCTGTGGGATCCATTTGTAATTTGTTTTCTTTGAGCTGGTGCCACAAGCATTCCAAGGGGAAGCCCCCAGCTATAAAATCCACTCTTCCATTTTAATTTGACTACCTAGACATTCCCAGAAACATAATGAAGCAAATAGAGCATTTACTGATTTTACCAGGATAAATCTGCAGTGATCCTGGGCCCTTCAATAGCTCACCCTGAATTCCACACCACTGTGCTGTGGGGAAGCTCAGAGTTGTCAGTGATCATTTTGCACATTGGACTAGCAAAGGTTGTTTATCTTACCATGTTTTTTGTTATGAAAGCCCCTAACAGACCTGCTGCAGTGTCTGACTGTGAAAACTGCACACACAAAGAACATTAAAAAATTACACATTCCTGCAAGAACCAGGTGAAAGTTCACATGACTTTACTGACCAAATGATCCATGTGCCAACAGGTGTGATGCCAACAATCATTTTCAAATGCCCATCAGGCTTTGTTTGTTGCTCTGCTCTCCTTGCTTGTTGGTCCCCTAAGCCTGTTCTACCCAAAACTCTGCAATCCCCATCTCTAAAAGTCTTCTATCCCTATGGGACACTTCTGCCTGGCACAAGAAATAGGGTCCAAGTGTGGGTGAAATTTGAGAAGTGGTGATAGATATTCAGAGTTTTAAATTCTTTGAATTCTGTGAATAGATATTCAGAGTGCTTGAATATCTGGCTGGCCGTTGGTCACTTCTGTTCTTAAACTTGGTGAATCACCTGTTTATATTCAGAAAAGCATGTGATTAACTTGGGTTAATGGGGAATAACAGGCTCTGTCTCCTACCCACTCTTGACAAGATGAAGCTTGCCCTGACGTTTGTCACACTTAAAGCACAGGTTCCCTTGACAAATAAGCATTGAGATAGCCATGAGTTCCAGTAAGTCAGTGACTCATGGCCACTTTTATAAGGATATAAAATGTCCTGGCAGGTTATCCTAACTACCTGTATCCTAAAAATTCAGTAGGAGTATGGCAACCCTTATATTTCCTTAAAATACTTTGCTGTCATTAAAAAGAGGTTTGTGCCCATTTTTTAAAACAAATTTAAGAGTATGCCCCTGAACATTAAAAAATGATGAATTTAGCTACATGTTTTTAAAGCTAAAAGTATGCTTTTAAACATACAAATTTTTGCTTGGTGGACTGAGACTATTTTTTTTTTAAAAAGCAGTGTTCAGTTTTTTAAAAATGCCCAGTCCTAGGAAAACAGTTATAAAATCTCAGATGTGATTTTTCATGTCAAAGGCTCAAGCCTTCCACCAGAGCTCTTTCACATTTTTACAGTTCTCAAGCAACTCTGTGAAACATCATATTTCAAATGCATTGAACACACCAAGTTATGCCACATGGATTTCATGAGGTTATGTTTTTTGTCTAGGAAATAAACTTACCTTCAAATGAAATTATTATTGCTAGTTTGGAGCATTCATAAGATTCTCCTGAGAGGACATTTTCAAATGCACTTGGTTTTGGATTGACTATTTGTCTCTATTGCTAGTCCAGAATTTTCTGCTCATGTTTTTTTTTTTAATAGAAAAGTGTTTTCTGTAATATTTTTTCCACCGGAAAAAAATTGGTTGTGTCAAAACAATGTCATGTGCCTTTAGGAAAATAAAAAGAGAATCCAAAATGTTTTGAACTGTCAAAAAAAATCTAAATGTTTGGCTTCAGAATGGTTTGTCATTACTCATCATGAGTTTGTCATGGTTTAGGTCCCTTATTTCCCCCCATCATCTGGGATTCCTGAATGGATTGCATTTTCCATCAAGAACAATAATATGCCTTCTAGCTGTTATGATAATGCATCAAAGATGTTCAAGCCCACATTTTAAAACCAAAATACTTTGGAATGTTCTGTGTTTTGTTTTTCTTCCCAATTAGAAAACAAAAGCAAAAATGTGCTTTTTGAACACACAGACAATTTTGAACACACAGACTAATTTTCAAAAGGCTCCATTTTGAAGGAAAGAGGAGCAGGAAATTCTTGTGCTTTGGAAAATCCCACTTTAACCAAAAGTGAAAGGAAAAATAAGCAGAAGGAAGCAGAATGTAATCCTTAATGTCATATATCTTTGTTTAGCTGGTATTTTTAATTCTTTCATTTAGCTACATTCTTCTGCATACTATTAACTAGCATCATCCATTATGAGAATTAAATGTATCTTTTTATTACATCATTTACAACTTATTCCATGAGAAATTAAATACCAACATGCAATGGTATCTGGCTTCAAGAAACTGTTTAATGAATCATATGAAACAAAAGAAAACAGTGGAATATGACATTACTTTTGGAAAAAAAAAAAAGGCAAGTATTTTAACATTCCCTCCAAAGTTTTAGTTATCTGAAACAACAGGATAATTACTTGCATATTCAAAGAAGCAGAGGGGGGAAATGGACTATTTGCCTGCTGCCTTTCTTAGAATAATTCAAAATTTATATAAACATATGTTGGTAGAATCCCTCCTTTCTAAATAAATTTGTCATTTCTGTAGCTTGCAGTTCTGAATTCATGGCATATACGTAGCTCTTCTGAACCTTTATAGCAGTCTTTTCTTTTTTCTTTTGAATAATATGAACAAAGTTCTGGGCAGCTGTGATGTACAATCCCCAGCTTCAGCACTCATGAAGGCAGGCTCAGGTTTGGTTCTGTTCTGCTCCTTTTTTTCTCCTGAAAGCCAGATGCCCAAAAAAGCACAGTGATAAAATATCAGGACAAATCAGGAGCCTGCAGGACAAAGAGTAACTCAAAAGTAGTTTTCCTTCTTTATTCCTGTATATTTTTTTCTTTTTGAGATAGGGATAGAGAAGGTTAGAGCTGCTAACATTTTCCCACAATAGTTGTTGCATGGTGGGAGGTCTGTTCCAGCTCTGTCTTCCTATCTTGGCTTAGCATTGGAAGCCTTTGAACACAGCATCTCCAACCTCCTTGGCTTGTAAGAGGAAATGCAGATAGAGTTTTTGGAGAACTCACCTTAGATCTATCAAGCCTCTACATGAGAAGTGAGACTGTGCAGAGGCTTACTTGCCTTTGGGTCAGGTATGGATGTACCATGAACATCTACTGCAAAATGCACATCCCTGACATCTGCGTGGGAGACTCAAGACATTTCAAAGGGCTGTGTCCAGTTTGGAAGCAGAGGCGCTGCTCTGCAACTTAGCTGGCAAAGTTGCTTCCTTCTAACATGAGAAAGCAGCAGATTTTCACTTTGCAAGTGCCAGAGCAGTGAGGTAGGCAATTGCCAAGAACAATCTTTGCCTAGAAAAAGTGGAACCTGGGTGGTTATAGGCAACCGAAAACTCTCACACTCAATAATAACAATTAACAACAAGGAAATTATACAAACTCTTCTTTTAATAAACCTAGGCTTCTTCCATCTCTTCATGTCTTTTTCAGATGTTAAGAATCAAGCTTTCTACAAGTGTAGCCTCTTGAGTAGCTGTTTCCTCAGCTGGCTCCATGACTCCTTCATTCAGCCCCAACAGAGATTCTCAGGGAAGAATGGAAGAGACTGTGGCTGCTTCAAGGGAACACAGCAGAGAGTGATAAGCAAACCAAAGGGTATTTACCTGAAGTGAGGTGGGAACTGAAAAACATCCATGCAGAACCATATAACAGTTAAACATCAGGAAAACAGAGCCCTCTAGTCTTCCCTATTCCCCACCACCACTGCTCTCTCTTCATCTATTAATGCAATCACATTGGATTTTCCTAAATTCTGAAATTTCAGAAAATTCAGACCGTTCTGGTTGTAGGTGGGATAAGAAGTCACTGGTGCCCCTATGTTATTACCTCTTTCCTCATGCCAGTGAGCACAACAATGTATATATATCATTCCCTAGCAAAATTGCCTCAACATGTTCTTGGTTTGGAGAAAACTATTAGGAGATATAAACTAAGATCATGTTGGCAGAGCTGAAAAACTATAGGAAAAAAACTACAGTTGTAGTTACACCAGCAGACCTGAGGGGACTGTAACCTCCACCTGAAGGAATGGTGATGAGAAAATTAAAGTAATGAGGAAAACAATAGAAATAGAGGGCATACTGAGAAAACAAGACCACATATCTGACAGATGTCCAGTTTTCTCAGATCTCTAAATGGTGCACAGCAGTTATGTCCACCTCTAATGGTGAACAGCCCCATCCTGATCCAAGCTCCATTCTAAGGATTTGTTTGACATCACAGATTGAGGGGATGATTTTTCTCCTGGAACTATTCCCAAAGTAATAAATTTCATCACATTCATCTCTAAATTAAGGAGGAAGGCTTTCTCATCCTCAAGGTTGCGACTAACAATTATCCTCAAAACAATAGGGCAGGAAAAACAACCTGTCACAGAAAATTCAAAAGATCTGTTAAGCATCAAAATATAATAAAGGGCACTCACACAGCCTGAGGAATTTGTTCATCTTTAAGAAAGGTGGTAGCTGAGAGGAAAAGACCATACAGAGTTCCGAGAAAGGTTTAACTACTGATGATAGGAGAGTAAGATTTCCTTTTTTTTTTTTTCATTCTATTTCACTTGGCTTTGTTGTATGAAGTCATATATAAAAGCACCACAACAGCATGTGTGTTCAACAGTAAAAATTCAGGATGCCCTGGAAAAGAGGAAATTTTGATGCAGAATCCCCTTCCAGTGCTCCCTAAATGCCATTTTAACTTGGATTCTGCAGCTACTAACATTATTAAGCATTACTCCCAGAATAATGTCTTAGGTAGTCACTTAAAGAAAAACAAAATACATATAATCAGTATGTACATGTGCAAGTCTCCCAAAGTCAGCAGAAATTGCTTCTTTATACTGGCTATCAAATGAGGTCAGAAGTCTCTTAAAGGCTATGAATGACTCTGGCAGTGATGTCAAAACCAGCCCCAGTTCAGGTCAGCTTTACTGCACAAACTTCTTTTCCTCCTACTCTTTGTCCTTTTCCACTCTCCCTAAGAGGACATAACCTGCTTTGTGAGAAGGAAGGCATACATTCCAAATCTCTCAGAAGAGCACAGTGGCACAGGTAAATATATTATTTTTTTCTGAACATGTATGATTTCACAGGTTTCAGATTTTTCAACTATGAAATTTAAATGAAAAATAAAAAAAGATGTCTGCAATCTTCCCAATTAAATCATGCAAGAACCAAAGACACAGGATGTGAAGTTGCTGCCAAAGCAGGGTTGAGTGTTAAGTGTTCATCATATATAGCACTGCCCTTGAAACAAAAGCAGTAGTTATTTTAAGTAACCATAAGCAATACTCATGTGCAATTCAAAGGAGATCGGATATAAAGAGATAAAGATTAGAGTACAGCAGTACGGCTTTCATTATACAATGTAATCCAGCATGTCGGATGTAACTGGATGTGACACAAATGTAAATAGCAACAGGTTTGGGAATACAGGGGTTTCAAAGTCTAACATGCTTTTAAGCATAACTTTTAGTAAGTTCAAAAACAATCTTTGAAACAATGTTTTTCAAAAAGAACCCTCCACATTCTTGCTAGAAGTACAATATGCATAAATAATTAGGCATGTTACACAAGATCAAGCAGAAGTGCTACTTGAGAAAGAACGGAATACTTAATCTCACAAATAAATGTGGGCACCAAACACAAAGATCCTGGCCATTTGGAGATGCAGATGCATTTTAAGGCAAAATGGGACAAGTTTAACATGAGGCTTAAATAGGATGCTTGCTTCAGAATAGGAAATAATTACAGATCAACCACATAGTGACTTAGCACTCCATTTCCTTACTGAACTACTATAGTGGTATGTAATTTGCATTATATCCAAGGAAGACATTTCACTTTTAAGCATCAATGATTTTATTAATAGCTTCTGGAATATTAAATAGAAATTAACATCACAAAAACTACCCACTTATTCAACTCATGCTTAGAATATTCAGATTCAAAAGAAATGTATTTGGGATTAAAAAGAAATACCTATGTTTTGCTAAACACCATGTTCTTAAAATAGTGATCCAAGAGCTTCAAAGTAAGCAAGTGACTAATACTATTTCCAAGATGAACTGCTTTTTTGTAATATGATCATACAGTACAACGAACAATGGGAACTTTGCACATGAATTTTAGGAGGTGCTGCTATAAAATACCATTGTTTTCCACACTTTCCAAGAGCAATAGCTAGGATGTGGCCTTGACTACCTCAGTTATTTCTCAAAAAGAGGGAATTAATTTAGGTCCAGAATTTTTTTTTTATTCCTTTCAAAAGAAAAAATTGTTTGCCCATGACCCACTGTAATGTTTTTTTATTTATTCTGAATTGTTAGAAAGCAATCCCCCCAAGTGTTTTCAAGAATGTGTTGATGTTTTCAGGTTACTACCATGTGTACCATAGATGAACTTTTGGCATGTACTGGCAAAGCTCTTCAGAGAATCAATCTGTCCATCTCCTTCAATATCTCAGGATGCAAGTCCTGTATGCCCCAATTACAAACCACTGAACCCACATCAGTGTTTGAAATATTTTAGTCTGCCTGTCTCCATCTCTATTCCTCTGTTCCTCCTTCTTCCTGCTCTTACACCTGTATTCCCCCATATCACACTAAAAATACTTTATTTGACATAATATGTACTTGATCCTATTATACATTTTTGGGTTTTTTCAAATTACTCAAACACATTAAGGATTGTGTAATATAAATTGACCACTTTAGAAAGTAACTCAAATATATGAGAATTTTCAAAGATAGTACATGAAGAATGCCTTCCTAAACATAAGCTATTTGCATAAATCTTCAAGATTAAGTTAATGCCAACTAACCATGCAACAAAGAGTGAATGCTGAGCCTGTCTGAAGGGGGATTTGGCAAACTGTGTTCAGCAAATGGCAGCAATGAACCCCTGCATGAGTAGCTTCTTACACTATATTCCAGCCACGCTAAAGCATTAGAGGGCAGCTGCTGCCTCCTCCTTCCCTCACAAGGTCAAAAATACTAATTTAAAACAAAAGAATGAAAGAGAGGGGAAATTCCTAGAAGTGGGCACTGGCCTTGCCTGACTAGTAGCTGAGACTTGTGGTTGTTTTGGCTGATCCACTGAGTCTTCTGAGTGAATACCAAGCAGTGTCAGTCCACCTGCACTGCAACACATTTGAGAGACCACTCAGGAACGGCCGCGGAAAGGGAGCTTTACCCAGGTATCACGCAGCAGACATTTTGCAGGCTGCCTGACTGGCAAGCAAAAGGTGGCAATGACACTCCAAGTCCCATCCTGTGCAGGATTAATCAGGCTGAACTACAACAGTTTGATCATTTTAAGTCATCTGTTCAACATTTCCTTATAAAAGGAATGCTCTGAGGGACACTCAGACTATCAGTGACAAATGCATGACAATTTAAGAAGCAGCCAATTTTTCCACTGCAAGGAAAGCATGTCTAGCCTCCAAGACTCCCGACTCAAACCCTCATCTATTCTTTCACACCCATATGGTGTGAGTCTGAGCTTGCTCTCAACTATGGGACTGGTCAGCTCGTCTTCTCCCCAACTGCTCTGCTATTTTAATCACACTGTGCTTGAAATTAAGCGTGACAGTCTCTCCACTACTGACCGAGTCAATCACTGGTGCAGCCCCAGTAGCGTCTGTGGCAGCCAGTAGCACACATACACATAAGACAGCAGAGGACACAGTTCACAGCTCAGCCTTTCAGAACCTCACCAAATCATTTCTTACATTGATCTTCAGGAGAGAAAGCAACAGGAGAGGTGTGATGAACTGAGAATCCCAACAAACCTTTCGGTACCACACAGGCATCGCCAGGTGCCATGAGAAAGGATAATCCCATCCATCAACAACCAAACCTGAAACCCAGACGTCAAATTACAGCGGCAGCTGGCAAGAGCCAGTATGTCTCTAATGATGAAGCTTTAGCCCAATGCTGCAAAATTGCTTAAGTGAGTAATTTTGAAATGTCATGAAGATGATAACACAACTAGGTCTCGTGCTTTTCAGATATGCAAGTTTTACCATTGTGCTGTAAAATTAACCAATCAGCAACACTTGCCTGTGTATACAAAACCCCACAAATGATACTGGAGTTCAAACTTCGCTCTCACTCAAGACTACCATAAGCCCAGTTGGAGTTTTGAAGTCATGATCAACCTAGAGCTTCAACCAGACTGCAAACTGTTAAGTAATTCATTGCCAAGGTTAATTTGTAAAACTTACAATTGCTGTTTAAATTAAAAATCAATTCTGTATAATGTGAGTTAGATTTCTGACTGAAAAGGATATGATGAATTCCACCACTCTAAGAGGGTTACATGAGAACAATTTATGGCATTGAGTCTCCAAATCTAGAACACTTTTGGTTTTTTTGTATTTTGTTAACTGTTTAAGTGTATCTATGGTCCTCTAAAAGCAAATACAGGGATTTGCTTTATCTGAATTTAAAAACCACAAATGGCTTTACTCTGCAGCATTGGCTGCAAAATAAACTGGGCATCCTGACTCAATTCTTTTTCTTAAGAACAAACTATATTAGGTTATCATTAGTGATCAACACAACTACTGTTTTCTGATCAGCCTTTAAAGAAAATAAAGTGGGGAGAGATGTAAATTTGATTACTAGAGAGCTGGGAACAATAAAAGATAATGCTGAATGAGAACAGCCGACTTGCCCATGTAAACTTTGGCTCTTTAGGTTCATTTTTTTAATGTTCACTCCTTCCTGCAGTCTGCAGTTCTGAAGGCTAGATGCATTTGAACCACCTTTTTCCATGAAGCCCACCTTGACACAAATCCAATTTTTTATTTCTAAACATACTGACTTATGGAACCGCGATGAGTGGGAAACCCGTAACGTAAAATTCCCCGGAGTTACTGATGCGTAATTTATGGGCTCGTTCTTTGCTCGGTGCTCGGCGACAGGTCTGCTCCGCGGTGCCGCCCTGGGCATTCCCGAGCTGCCGGCGCTGCTCCCCGCCGGCCGCTGCAGCACCCGCGCTGCCGGAGGGCCGTCTTGCTTCTGTTTGACCCACAGGAAACTAAATGTACCGAGCCGAAGCCGTGGCCCACCTGAAGATGCCTAGGCGAGGAGTTTTAAAGTTATTTTTGTTCGCTTTTCCCGCACCACGCCGGAGGGCTCCGCTGCCGGAATCTTTCGCGTTCAGCTTCTCTGGCAAGAGAGCCTCACCGAGCTCACCAGCCCGGCACGGCACGGCGGGAGGATCTACCCCGACCGGGGTCCCCGCGACCCAAGGCCGGGAGTAGGCGGCCGCCCTCGGGCGAGCGGCGGGGCAGGGCAAGCCCCGGCTCCCTCCCCGCCGCCCCCGCGCCGCCCCGCACGTCTCCACCATGTTGTCTCGGTGCGCAGCGGCGCGGAGGAGGGACCGCCGCCGCCAGCCCGGCTCCGCGGGGGCCGTCCGGCTCCTCCCCGCGGCCTCCGGTTCGGGCGCGGAGGCGCTGCCCCGCCGGGAGGCGCGGCGATCCCGACCCGGAGCGCATGGAGGGAAACGCGGTGCGGAGGAGGGGCCGCGGTGCCCACCGGAGATCCCGGCCATAGGGGCGGGGAGTCTCCTCCTCCTCCTCCTCCTCCTCCTCCCGCAGCGAGGTTCCAGTTCCCCGCACGCACCGGAGCGCTCGGCTCCCCTCCTCCTCGTCCCTCCTCCCTTCCCCTCCTCCCCGCTTCCCTCCCCGGGTCGCCGCGGCTCCGGGAGGAGCGGGGGGGCCCCCGCTTCCTTCCCTCCCCCCCTCCTTCTCCCACCCGCCACGCCGAGGAGAGGCAGGTGAGGCCCCGGCCGCGTCCCCGCTCCGCCGCCCCACGGGAGCGGCGGCCGTGATGGCGGCGGCGATGGAGGCGCTAGGCCCCGGCCGCCCGCCCCCGGCCTCGCCCCGCCACCGCGCCCCGGGGGCGTGGGGCGTCCCGCACCCCCGGCCCCTTCTCCTCTGCAGAAACTTTCTCGGCAACTTTCTCCCGGGCCCGAGCCCCTGCCCGCGGGGCCGAGGGGTCGGGCGGGCGGGAGCTGGGCTGGGCTGGGCGGGCTGCGTGGGGCGGGCTGCGGGGAGTAAGGTAGTGGGGGAGGGCCCCGTGACCCCTGCTTGGCCCGGGTCCCCTCCCGGCCCCTGCCTCGGGCGCCGCGGGCCGGCTGCTCGCCCCCCGGCGGAGGCGGCGTTCTCCGCCCGGGCTGGTGCTCGGCGTGAGCCGCTCCCGGCTTCGCTCCCGGCGCGGGGCCGGAGGATGTAAAAAGGGCAAAACTCAGGAGTCGCCTGTAGCTTGGCCTGCGTGGTTTTATATTCTATTAATTTTTCTTCCCCCCGCCCCACTGTTCTGGTTTATCCTATTATCGAGCCCGGAACATGACCGCTGTGCATTTCTGAGTCATTAATTTAAATGTTCAATCATCACACTTCATCAAGGCTTCTTGTCTTCCTTACTGTTTAAGAAAAAAATGTGTTGGACACACACAGGCCCCTGTTCCTGCGGAGTCTGCACATAACTTTCTGCTCTCCGTGGACCCGCAGGCTTTATGTGCTTAAAGTTGTGTGCTCAGACCAAGGGCTAGTGTGACTCCTCCAATTTTCATTATTACAAATCTGTGAAGTTTATGATATGGTTATTTATTATGTTAATGTATGGGCTTCTGTGTGTCTTGTATGCATGTGGGTATGGTCCGCTTGGCACTGGCAAACTAGGACAGAAATATTTCTGAAGCTCATATTGTAAAGGTGTATTCAGATGTACCTGCTGGATTTAACCCTAGCCAGTGGCTGGTCATTAATTAAAAAGTAGGTGTTTGGATTTAACTAAAGTGGCAGAATGTTCCAAAACCAGTTTTGAAGCTTGGAGTGTGTTGACAAAGAAAGTGTATTGGTTTTCACTTAATATAATTATTAGATAGTTGAATGATATTTCAGGCAAATTTTGCAAACGAAATTGATGTTAAGTCGGGAGGCAGATACAAAAGTTTACTTCAGAGTCGTTTTCTTTCCTTTTTGGAAAGTAAACATTGAAGAGGGATAGAATTGCCTTGTCGGTTACCTTTGCAGGACCTCTGTTTGTAGATATAGCCCAGCCATAACCATGTTTTTGTTGGCTTCACAGAAGTAAGAATGTTTCCTTTCCAAACAACAAAATCTCGTACTTCCACTCTTACTTCTGATGTGTATCTGTAAATTTAGTTATAGGAGGTTCCTAGTGAGCATAAGCATAGAGTGGAGACTCTGTGTGTGTTCTGCACAGCCAGGGTGTTGTGGTTAATTTTGGGACAAGGTAGCATCTGTGATGGCAACAGGGACAGCAGCATGGGCACTGTGCTCCTGCTGAATTTTGAAGAAAAAGATCCTGTGGTACCAGGTGTGGCAGTAGTTAGTAGCAGCAATTGCTAGTAATTAATTATTCCACATGCTTTGTTAGCTTTATTTCTTTAACAGGTGCAGCTCAAAGAGAGCTATAATCTCTGTGTGCCTTCAGTCCCTCTAATAACTCTTTTAGCTGTTAGAAGATTTCAAATAAATTTGGCAGCAGAGGTCTCCCAGGTGGGCTGTTCCTACAAAATTTCTGGAAGTAAGGAAGCCAGGTAGAACGGTGCTTTTAACCTGCACAGCAGAGAATTCATGGCAACGCTTACCTCAAGCTGGAAATTGCTGCAGGAAATGGGGCCTCCCTGGTTTTGCTGCTTGCAGAGCTACTGGTCCAGTTTTCAATAGTCATTTAATAACTGAACCCCAGTACCGTTCTATTTGGAATGAGACCGGTGAGCCCAAGGTTGCTTTAATCTGTATTTTGCATTACAGTGAAAGATTTTCAAGGAAATACTTGTTACTCAACAACCATTCTTTGGGTACAAAACAAATGAGTGGAACTGAAAGTATACTTAAATTGCTGCATTATTTTGAAATAGCTGGAAAAATACGTAATACATTTTTGGTGCGCTGCATATTGTGTAACGGAATTACTGAAAAACTTCACATTATAGGGGTTTTTATCAATATTCATGCAACAGAGCAGAGAACTAGTCTTCTGCACCAAAGAAATGCTCTTTATTTTGAGCTTTGTGCACTTCTGCAGCCCCTGAAGAGCGAAATTATCGCTCTGTTCAGTCTGATAAATTATGGCTGTCACGTGACAGCGATGCAAAAGTCTGCAGTGTGGCACACATCAGATTATGTGGTCAAAGTTTACTTTTTGAACAACCTGGCTGCATGGTTTTACTTTTCCATATGCGCTACCTGTGGACAAAAGCTGTACATTTTCAATAGACACAATTCCTTGTGTTCAAAAGATTAGTTACAAGAAAAATGTTCTTTCATTCATATTCCCTACTTGCATCCAACTTTTCCACA
Source organism: Vidua chalybeata (assembly GCF_026979565.1). Lineage (NCBI taxonomy): Eukaryota > Metazoa > Chordata > Aves > Passeriformes > Viduidae > Vidua > Vidua chalybeata. The sequence goes on from NC_071530.1 coordinate 105,248,243, forward strand.
TTGTTTGATCACAGTTTGAGTGAGGTGCCTTGATGTTAATATAAAAATTGGTGTCAGTACTAACACAAAAATGACTTTAGGAACGCGTCCTTATTCTGCTGTGTCACATCAAGCAGCCGTTTTCAGATAGGACACGTTCTGTGCATACGTACACAGCCTGTGGTTTCTGTGAAGTCCTCCTGAAAGGTTTCAGGCTTCTAGTTCTGAAAGTCCTGTGCCTGTTGATGGAACAGATTGATCCATGAGGAAGAACTGCAGTTTCTCTAACTACTGTTACAGAATGGGTTAGTTTTTGTCTTGGAGGAGCCACCTCCCAATACAAGTAGGTAACTCAGTCTCAGGATTTTTTTCATTTCTGTTCACCTTTAGAGTGCCAGTAGGAGGCTGTTTTATAGTGATGGATTTTATGATGTGATAATCACTATTTTTTATAATTTTTTAAAATACTGCTTTACAATTGCCATATGGGAACTTCCTTCAGTCGCTACAGTCCCTGGCTGCATTCACACCAATTATTAGAGCTGTAGGGTTCCAGATTGTATCACCAATTGCCAGGTTTTGGAGGTAAACCTGGACATGTGTATGCTTAGTTTAGTAGGGAAAATGTAATATTGAAAAGACGCGGTCGACTAATTGTAGGACAAGTTTAATTTTAGAATATAAGAGATTGTTCTTACTGCCTTTTGCACTTGTGGGGATTTATCCTTGATGGTGCATCAAAACAGAAACTGGCACCAAAGTAAGTTATTGAAATGAGGGGGCTGCACCCTTAGGTAAAGTTAACACGCATGGCTGATTGCAGGATCAGAGATCAAGATGATAGTACCTTTAATGCCAGAAATTGAGCATGAGTTTTGTTCCTTTTAAACACATATTCTTTGAAAATGTAAAGGGTAGCTGGAAAAAGGATAGGAAATCTCTCTGTAGTCATTTTGCATAGGCACTGCATAGACCACTGGGTTTCACGCTGTGTCCCGTAAGTCAGTGGACCAAAGCCATGCACAGCTGAAATCAAGCCCTTGAGCTGGACTTCTAGCTAGCCCTGGCTGGTTATCTGAGCCTCACAGCTCAGTGGGCTGCTGTTGTAGAGGTCATCACTAATAGCATGTAAGATTGTGTTGGCTGTTGTGGCCAAGAATGGGGTTTTGTTTCGATTTTTCTTGTCTGCAATATTAGGTAATGTTATAGAGCATGGTTGGAGAATGCTGAGGAAGTAAAACCTTGGACTGGAATAATTTGTATTTTGGCTTCTTGAACACTGTTAGTTGTTGAGTAGAGAATTGGATAACTTTTTTTGCTAACCTGGCTGTATTTTATCTTTGTATTTTTGGAAGGTAAATGCTTTTATAGTAGTGTTACATGAGACTTTAATAAATATCAATATTGACTGCACCATCTTAAATGTTTATGTAAATTTTGAATTCTGATGGTGAACCTGAACATCAAATAATTTGTCTTTTGACTTGTCACTTCAGGGAAATGAAAAACTTCTCTGGCTTAAGGTGTTTCTATGGTTTTCTTCACACCAGAAGTCTAGAGAAGTCTGGGAAAAATAAATGATTTTTCAGACGTGATGAGCCCTTTTAGTTGAAATTTTAGGATTATCTAGATGAGGCTTACAAGAATGAACAACTTTGTTTAGTTCCATTGACAGTGAAGTTGAGTAAACACACCCACATAAGTAAATCTTTGCAGATCAGGGCCTTTAAATTTGTTTTGGAGAAACTTTCAGGAGACTTTTGTGGCATTAATCACACATTGAAACTCAGTCTTCGTATTGGAGGAGTTTGATTTAGTAGGGTTAAGTTCCTTTGCACATGCTCCGAGCACTCTGTAGTGTTGCAAAACCAAGGCAGTAGTAGTGTTTTATTCATGATGTGAATTATGGAGTTTAAATGCAGTCAGGCCTCAGGTATGCTTCCCAGGACTGACAGCCCTTATAGAAAAAAAGGGTCAGAGTGGAGGATGGTGTTCACGTTCCAAACGTTTGCCCATAATTCAGGCAAACATTTTGATGGTGCATGCAAACTTTAGAAATAAAATAAAGTATCTGGGCTAAAAGTTTTGAGATTTTCGTCCCTACCTAATGGCTTCACAATTGTAAGAAAAGGCAGTGCTTGTGCGAAGTATTTAAAGAGTAATTAGAGGGTGCTATGGATCTCTCGTGTATTGCAATTGTATAGCATTATAACTGTTTTGGCAGTCAGCCAGGAAAGGGAGACTTAAAACAAATTAATAGTGAACAATCCGGTTTTAATAAGTTATTTTAAGTATGGTTAGATAACAACATTAATATTTATGCTTGAAGTGTGACAAAGAAAAAACAGGTCTCAGTTGTTATGTGTATCTTCTTGCTTTTCAAGAACATTTTATTGGAAACTAAAATCATGACTGACACTTGTAACCACAGAAGAGTAGAAGAAAAACCCTCCAAGGGTGAGATGAAATGGGAGGAAAGCTTATGGTGATAAGCTTTGGTGTCCTTCTTCTGGTACCTTGAGCTGAAAACAGAATATGCCAGCGGAACATTTTCCGAGTGCTGGTGTTTTGTTGATACCTGGTATTTAATGTTTGTGACAAGCTCTGATTGTGGTAGTCAGTTGAAATACTGCCCATTTCCATAGAGGTGTGAACTTATAGCGATGCTCTGATGAAGCTGTGAATGTACTTAGTAATGCATCTTAGGAGCTCGTAGGTGATCTCTCCTAACAGAAAATCCTGCAATACTTCAGTGACAGGTGAGCGGGAAAATACAGATATTTGTCGTCTTTTTTCCTAATGCAATTTTTTACAAGACAAAGACCATTCTCTGCTCTGTGTGATGACTGGCCCAGGTGATTTGTGTATCATTCTTAAAAGAAGCCTGTCTCTTACTGAATGGGGATGGAAAACTTGTAGTTTTCTTTTGTTTGGGGTTTTTGATCCTAAATCTGAACAAAGCTTCTCTTTGATGCACATGTTCTTTAGGTGAAGCCTACTAAAGAGCAGTTGTTATAAATCAGACCGGAAGTCTATCTAGGCAAATATCATGATAAATTCTGAATGTCTCAAGTAAAAATTATTGGAAGTTTAGTTTGAGGCTAATTTTCAGAATGAGTTATTTGAGCAACAGATGGTACTTCTCATTCTGCCTGTCCTAAATAAAAAGTATTCAGGTTTTTTTCCAGCAGCAATGCCTTAAAATGTAAGTGTGCTCTCTGGCTTCTGAGACATGTGATATGTGGGGTTTTTGCCAAAGTATTTTCTTTGGTTTTGTTTTTTTGGGATTCCCCCTGCCATATATTTTAGGATATAAGTTGCATTACAGAATGACAAAGCCCTTAAAGCAAAGAGAGGATCGGTTTGTTGATATTGGTGTTTAATATTTGTTTAATGGATGATTAAAGGTTATAATAGCATTGGCCACATCAGCTCATCCATACCTAACTGAAAAACATTCACTGGGGAGAGAAAAAGAGTATATTAGTCTTGCTGTAGACGGCCATGCTGAATTCTATTTTCATAGTAAAGTTAAATACTCTATTCAGGAGCACTTGGAGCATAGAGCAAAATACTATTCCTTTTGAAAACAATTACCCATGAAGAAAAGGGAAAACAAGGATAATTCCTGAGATGTTACTACTAGTCAGTTGGGGAAAGTTTCTTGAGTAATATTTGTTTTCTCAAGCCTGAGAAGTAGGCATTGTATTAACATTCTGTAGTTGGTGGGAAAAAAAGGGTGTATTTATTTGGTGGGTTTTAAGGGGTGTTTTTTGGCTTTTGTTGTTGTTTTTCTGTGGTTCTGAGTGAGAGAGCAAAATGCAAGTACAAAATTTTCAGTTTCAGATCACGCAAAAATTAAATTCTAACTGTATATGGCTAGGAAGCAATAGTAATATGGGTACCTTTTTATTTTTTACTTTCAAGTACAATTCTGTACTGTATTTTAAGCACAGCTACACACTTAAAGCACAATTCATAAATCATAGTGATTGAGGCTATTTAAAGTGATAAGCTTTCAAAATATCTTGCTGAATAATTGCGTATTATGTAATTTGCTAAAGATATCAATCTTTTTAGTTTTAGGAATTATTTCTTATCTTGTACACTGTAGAAACCGTAGAACTGATTGATTCAGGCTATCATGATGTACATAAAATGAGACAAGTGTTAGTTTATAGATGAAAAATTATTTCCCTGGAAACGTTTGACTTGTTCATGCATAGTAGGTGTATTTGAATATTCTGGCATTCATTTGCATTGGTTATGAAATCTAGGGCTCTTTGATTACCTCCCCTTCCCTTTTGCTTAGGTCTGACATATCATCAGAATACTATTTAAATCTGGTGCATACATGGTGAAGTCATAGCCAAGTTAATACATGACTTAAATTAACAAGCATGACACCTTTATTTTATATGGTTACTTTAAATTACTATTTTACCTCAGATTTACACTTGGGCTTCTTCATTCTTTTCCCAAAGAAAGACGTTGAGCCTTACTAGTCAGTAAAATATATTGACTCTACATATTAGATTTATACCAATTCTGTTAGCTTTTTGCCAGGGTCATGGATTTTCTGTGTGTATGTTTAATGTAATAGTAAAGTGTCTTAATAATTCTCTTAAGCTATATACATAATTATTTAAGCAATGACAGTGCAATTTCTATGCAAGACATTTTTATTTCTTCCTAGCATGTGTTCAGTGGCATTTGAATGGAAATTCTGATTGAAATTCATATAAATAACCAGTGTTACATTTTAAAGTACAGGTTAATATGTTGCTTCCTAGATAAGGATATGGAGGGCAATAATTCTAGTGCAAACCACATTTTGCTTTAAATCTTATAGATATATTTACAAAAGAGAATATTAGCTTTATTTTGTTAATAATTTTTGGTCACTACAACCTCTAAGGCATTAGAATGGATAGATCCCATATTTCCAAGTTTTTGTTTTCTTAGATACATAAATAGAAACAAAAAAATCTCTCCTCTGTCATTTAACCTTGTCTTCCCTAAATGTGTCTGAGATTCAAGTGAATCACTATGTGGATGACATTGAGGGGTGGAATATTCTTTACACTTGCTACAGCTTTGGTTACTTTAGATATTTGAATATTCAAGTTCTGATTTCAGGTGGTTATGAATTAGGTCTGCCAATTTGGCGATTTAAATTTGTTTAAAATTTTGATGGCTAACAACATAAATTGAGTATGTTTTAAAATTCAGTATAGGTTTTCCTAAAAGTAAATCTGTGTCTTTCTAGGAATTTCAGTTAAAAATAAAATTCTTTCTCCACTTTAAATATTAAAAAAATGCCTTCAGAAGGGTAGTTTACTATTATAACTATATAGGACATGTAGTCAGTCTGTGTAAGACTGAATTGGGCTTCATAGGTCTGTTGTATTTTTGCTGTTATACAAATAGTTAGAAATAAACATTGTTTACTGCATTATGTGCAGTACAGTGTAGCCTGGTAACCAGGTAATATATGTGATGGAATCAAATAATATTTAGGCCAACAGAGTAACCTGCAAAGACTTCTGAGCCTGTTGATTTATCACAGTGTAAGAAGTTCTTGAGGAAACCCTGATTGCTCTGATGGAAAACTGAAAAGTTTGCTGGTCTTACTGTTGCAGGATTTCTATGGCTTGGAAACCATGCCATTAAACTGTTGCTTCTCTTAAAATATTTCCTAGATTTGATGGATTTTTACTTTTCCCTCTAGTTCCCCTGAAACTGAAAGCCAAAGCAGATGCAGATAGTACAGTTTTACAGTCAGAATATCTGAATGGGATCATTCTCTTTAAAAACATTGCCATGTTAAATAACTTCTCACATGCTTTAAACTGAAAGGGAAATTCAATTTTTTTATTTTTAAGAAGTTTGTTTTAGGATTGTTTGTTTGTTTGTCTGGGGCATTTTTTGGCTAATTAGGACTGGAAAATCTGAACCTGTTTTTATTCAGATATTTTAGCGTTGCTATTCTAGGATGTGATCCTTTTTCACACTGAAGTCAAGTGCAAAATTCCCCTTGACTTCAGGGAGAGTTGGATTAGCTGTACACAAAAGGACTAAATCGTCCTCTGGGATAAATGGAGGCAACTCTATTGAAATAGACTTCATTAGAGTATAAAATGAAGACAAAAAAAGTGTTGCCTGCCTTAACAGGCAGTGAAATTGGATCTGTTAGCTCAAACAACTAGGTTAATTTAGCAGTTGAATCAAAGATTTTTGCCCTTTTTCAATTAGATTGTGGTTATATTAGTTCACTGCACTGAGCAGTGAATAACAATATGTCACTTAACCTTGACTACAAATATTTTACAGAAACTAGAATCTCCATGAACCTTTTTTTATGGAATTGTCATGAGAAAAACACTTGGTAAACGTTAAGCAAACTTTGGAGGAGTTTATCCTTAAGTAGATTAAAGGAATCTGTTTGATTTGCTGTTTAAATCTAGGCTTTATATGACAACTTGTGTGAGGTTTGGGAAGCCTTGTTTGTATTTTCAGCCTCAGGCTGGCATCTTGAGTGTCTTTATGTAGTCTTGCTGAGGTGAGAATTGGGTAATTCATTTACACCGAAAATGGAACTGGATGTTATCTCACGTGTTTGCTGGTGGTGTCTGGAGTAATCCCATTGAGTTCCACAGTAGACAGTAGTGCCTTTGGCTTCTTCCACTAATGCTTTTACACGACGCTATCTGTTTTGTGTACACAAATGATGAAGAAATAATATTTGACAAATGAACTCAAATGTAGTGATTACCTATGTAATACTCTGCTATACTTCTTGTAAAATGTAACATTTGCGCTCTTGTGTATCAAGTTTTTCTTTTGGTGCTTCTGGTATCTGTTGGAATCATTAATTAATTCGATTATCTGTGTGATTATTATAACCTAAGCACTTTCTGTTTGGGTTTCTTGTACTTCCTCTTTGAAATTTCACAAGGGGGAGGGGGATGGGAGTATTGTAATCTCCTTAGAATAATTTGAGAATGGGCCCTTAAATGCTGTCCCACATTCCTTTATTAACATTTCAGGGGTGAAATAAAATCCGCTCCCTAGGAAGCTTCACAGAGCTCTTAGCTGTTTAGCATACACAGCTCTGGAAAAAAAAACCCTCCCCAAATAACTGTTGCTGCAATATTTAGCTGGTGTTAAGGGGTTAAGTAGTAAACTGAAATTCTCTGAAACACTTGAAATGCTAAATTTACAAAACAAGACACGAGAACTGTTTTAAGTTTAGTCATAGTTAGGAAGCTTATTGAAGCACCGGCACCTTCCTGGATACATCCTGTACTTTTGTGTCTTCAGTCTGCTTCATCTATTCACGGTCCTGACTGCTTTTTGGTTTTTAGAAACTCTTGCTGCAACTTCTTTGTGACTAACATGCATTGTCAATCAGTCTGGTCCTCCCCATGCCAGCCAACTGCCCCCTTAATGCAGCAATTCACTTGGATGAATAGTGCTCATACTTTAAGGAGACAATTGTCTACCAGAGAGAGAGAGTGCCAAGTTGATTTAACTTTGTAAGGGTGTGAAAGAATTTTTAAATGGGTACTGTCAACTAGCATTGGCCTAGAGCATCAGCTGCTTGAAAATTGTGGTAATTGTTATAATCTGATTATATGATCTGAACAAATCAAAATTTGTTCAGAATATTTTAGTCAATCACAGAGCTGCAGAGAGCATTAGTACCCCAGAAGTGGTTGTCAGACAATCGCCCGTGGTCTGTCCAGAGCTGTAGCAGACGTGTCCTGGCTGGATGTACAACATGGCTTTTTAAATGGACTTCTTTTTTGGCAGTGCATCATTAAATGGGTGAAAGAATATAGGATTTATGTTGTAATCTGCTCTTCCAGTTCCATTTAATGTCACAGTGTGTGTTTGAAACACTTAGTTGGGTGTATAATACAGTGTAAAACCACAACTGTAGCCTATTGTTACTGTAGTGCCTACAGAGCTGAGCTACCATTTAGCCAAGCCAGCTACTTGGATTATCCATTACCTGGAATTGTTTAAAAGTGCATTGCTTCTTTGCTGACTAAAGTTTTTTGATGCAGTTTTAGTTTTAGTGGAGGTTGAAAGGATGCTTGCCTTCTAGGTACACCATCACTTGAGTGCAGAGGGTTTCGTGCTGTGCTTTCTTTCATTCATGATAGTGTAAGGATAGACCTTTACTAAGCATAATTTGGGCCCTGATATTTCTTCACTGCACTTCTGAAGGGAAGAGAGGGTGAAAGAATTAAGAAAAAAACATATGGAGAAGAATGCTCCCTGAAATTCCTCATGTTTCTTTTTCAGGGAGGCCAGGAAATATGAGAAAATAAGTTATTTCTGTCAAGAGCCTGACAAAATATGGTTATTATCCTAAATGTGTAGAAAGGATGCTGTTAACAAAATACTCAGTTTAAAGGAGAGAAAAATTCTTACAGACATGGTAGTAAGTAGTGAGTATATTTGGGGGCAGGGAGGAGGGTGTTTTCCATGCATCTCTGAGGTCATTAGGCCATTACAGCTGCAACAACATTGCTACTAGCTTACATACATTTGTGGAGAAAAAAAGAAGCATTGTTGTTTCAGTGCCTGGCTGGAATAAGCAGTTTGTTAAGCAGTGCTGTAAGATTGTTGTTTTAGGGACATCTCCATTAGTAGATGTGCAACTATTAGTAAGTGTATTGTAGACATCAAAATAAAAAAACTAAAAAGCCTAGATTGGAGAAGATGAAGAACAGAAGCCAGAATAAATTTCAAATATGAAAGACAAGATATTGATTTGAATTTGTCAGCATAGCCTGGAGAAGAAATCATGTTTAACCACCTTGTATGATGAGATTGGCTGGGTAGATGAGAGAAGAGCAGTGAACATTGTTTATCTTGACTTAAGTGAGGCTTTTAGTGTGGTCTCCTGTAGCATCCTTATAAACAAACTGATAAAGTGCATGCTGGGTGGGTGAACAGTGAAAGCAACTGGAAACTGTCTGACCTGATGGGCTCAAAAGGTTGGCATCAGTGGCACAACTTCACAAGTGGCTCAAAAGCTGGTGGCCAGTCACTAGCGGTGTACCCTGAGGCTCAGTACCAGAGACAATCCTGTTTAACACCTTTGTTACTGACCTGGGGTCCCACAGAGGTGCACCCTCAGCAAGCTTGCAGGAGGAACTAATAGACCAAAGAGGGCTGTGCTGATATCCAGAGGGACATTGACAGAGGAATTGTCTGATGGGAACCTCCAGAAGTTCAGTAAAGGGAAATTCAGTGATCCTGGGGAGGAACAACTCCAGGTTCCAGTATGTGGTAGGGTCCAATCAGCTGAAAAGAAAGTGCAGAAAAGGACCTGGGGGTCCTGGTGGGAAAGATGTATATGAGCCATCAATGTGCACTTGCAACAAAGAAGACCAGAATTGTTCTGGACACATTAGGAAAAGTTACCAGCAGATTAGGGTGGTGATCCTTTCCCTCTACTCACCACTGGTAAGACCATGCTTCAAGTGCTGTGTGCTTCTGGGCTCCCCTGTACAAGAGAGACATAGACATACTGGAGAGAGTCCAACAGAGGGCCACTAAGATGACTAAGAGTCTGGAGAATTTCTCTTACAAGGAGAAGCTGAGAAAGCTAGGATTGCTCAGCCTGGAAAAAAGAATGCTTGGGGGCACCCTATGTGTGTAAATAACCTAATGGGGTGGAATAAAGAGGATAGAGTCAGGCTGCTTTCCGTAGTTTCCACTGATAGCGCATGAAGTAATGGGCACAAATTGTAATGCAGGAAATTCCATTTAAACATCAGAAAAAAGAGAGGTTTTTTGTTTTAAGGGTGATAGATCACTGGAACAGGTGGTCCAAAAAATGTTTTGGATTCTCCATCCTTGGCAATAACTCAAAACCAGCTGGACACAGCCCTGAGCAACTTGCTGTCGTTTACATGCTTTGAGCAGGGGGGGTTGGGGGAGGCATCCTCCAGATGTCCCAGTTTCAGCTGTTCTGTGATTTTCATTTAATGATTTAAGAGGGCCAAACTAATAAGTGTGGCAGTTGAAATTAAATACAGGTGTTGAAAGGCAGAGCATTTTTGTTTGTATTCACAGACAAGTTTGTTTGTTTGTTTGTTCCTCCCGGCTTTCTTATGACAGCTTGGGAAGAGGGGAGAGAACTCTTTGTAACTGCATTGTTCTCTGGGGTGTCTTAGCTTTCTGCTATTAATATCAAGGCTGTGTATGGCTTTATTGTCAGCTGTGTCATCTCACTCTCGCAGCAGCAGCAGTGAGGCTGCTGTTAACTTTCCTGCTGCCCAGAAGACTGAGCAGCACCAGAGGATTTAAGACAAGGAAAAGTTTTCATCTCATGTCTGGAAAGGTGTTTTTTCAACATCTGTAATTAGGGTAATTTTTTTTTCTTCTTAATACTGTAAAAACATAGGATGTGAACACTATGCTTGCTCCAATGGTCTTTTTACCAATCTTGATGAGGTTTTTCTTAAAATTTTCTCCTTACATTTGATTTAAACATACTGAATTGATTCATCCATGCTGCTCTTCTGTTGGTTTTAGAACTACAAGCTTCTATTAGAATGATGCAAAACACGGAGGTGAAAAAGGAGATGAAACAGTTGCATGTGGATTTAAACATTCTGCTATATGTAACTGTAACATCCTGCCAGTAGAAATACGGTCACAATGAACCTAGCATTTGAGCTTGCACCACAGAAAAGCACTTGATCAGTTTGTAAGACTAATTTTCAACTCTTTGTCTTTGGATATGTGAGTTAAAAGAGATGAAAGTTGGCACTATGTTTAAGGAAATTTGTGTGAATTTAAACCTGAAACTTAGATAGTGCTTAAAAACTTTGTAAAACTTGTAAAACTTCAACTTCACACAAAATTGGTGAGCCTGAAAATACTTGTGTACATTGTTTTAGTCCTTATCTCAAGTTGCCTGCTTGTTAGTTGTAATTTCCACAGAAGTTCTCCAATTCCAGAAAGATGTTGAAAGTTTTACTTCTCTTTACGTGCTGTCTCATTTGCAAATGAATAAGTGTGTCTTCACAAGCTCATTTGTGTTTTCTGGTAATTAGGACAGCTATTACATAGTTGAATGGCCACTGCTGCACAGGAGCATATATTTATGGAACTGTTATTTACAGACTGGAAAGATGAGAGAGACTTTTTGATGCAATTAAATGTTTGTAGTATTACTGTTACAGTAAATTTTTATGATGTACTGATCTTCCTAAAGATAATGCTTAAACCTTCTGTGGAAAAAATGAAAACCACTTCCATGTATTTAGAGAGGCCTGCTTTGCACTTTAGAAGTACAACTTTCCAAACAGCAAGCAAGCAAGGATCATTGTACTGTAGACAATAAGCAACAAACACAACACCTAGCTAAGATACAAATTCATGTGTGTGTGATCTATAGTGTCCTAATCTGTATGTGATACTATTTTTAAAGAAGGCTTCAGGACAGATCTGGGGAACTACAGATTACTAAGCCTGACATCTGTTCCAAGTAAATCAGTGAAAATAATAATAATGAAAATAACATGGATAAACATGATGTATTGAGGAAGAGTTAGAAGCCTGCTGTGAAGGGATATCATGTTTTGCAAACTCGCTGGAGGTTTTTTGAAAGCAAGTACATGAATAAGCAAGATCTGACAGAAGCAGTTTCCTTGGATATCCAACAAGCATTTGACAAGGATCACTACCAAAGAATTTTGAAGAAACCAAGCAGTCATGGGATAGGGGGAAAGGATTTTATGTGGTTAAGTTAATCACTAAAATATAAGAGAAGGTTTGGAGTAAATAGAGTAGAGAGGAGCTCCAGGTAATAATTCTCCAGGGTTATGTTAATGGAGCATGTTCAAGTTAATAAGGTGTATAGAAGAAAAGTGAGCCCACAGTCTTCACTGATGGGTAGCAGATGCAAAGGCAGACCCTAGAATTACACAGGGACCTGACATTGCTCAGCAACCAGACATTAAAATGGCAGATGAAATTTCCCATAAATTGCTTTATGTGTTCTTTTTGGAGGTGGAGAAGAACAATCTTGCCTTCTCATCTAAAAAGATGATTTCAAAGCTGACTATTGCCACTAGAAATGGTTAGGAAAGAAAGGGAGAATAATGATTATAACTTCTAAGAAGTTTAATCATCTTTGCAGTTTTGCCCTGCTTACACCTATCCCTGTCATTGCTGTAAAAAGAACATAGTTGCAGTTTCAAGGAAGAGAAAATCTGAAATATGGAACAATTTCTGTAAGGGGAGCAGCATGAATTTGCTAAGGTAGAAAAGGTGACTGAAACTGGTGTGACAGCATCCTGTTAAGTGTTCAGCAACTAATGAGACAAAATAGGGGGTGTTTATTCAATGTCTTTTTTTAGTGCATGCATGCTAAGAGGTATCTAATGAAAATAGCAGCTGATGAATTGAAAACAGACAAAAGGAGGTGGTTCCCAACAGAACGTGTAATTAAGCTATAGAATTTCTTGCCTCAGGAATTTAAGGAGTCTAAACATTACATCAGTGTACAGGGAAACTGCTGTTTCGTGGAAGAATCATCAAATACCTACCTATTCCTGTTCAGGAAATCCTGCTTCTGCAAACCATTGGGGGATCAAAGAATATTCTTGGGAAACATTCTGAGTATTTATTGTATTCTTGCATGCTCCACTCTTGGCTGCTGTTAGTGAGAGGGTATTTGAATGGACATGGACCTCTGGATCTTGCTTAGTACAGCCATTGCTTTGTTTCAAAGCTTTCCCCTTTTTTATTTTTATTTCTCTGTTATTAGTTTTTCAGAATCCTTTCTAACAGTAGTACTCAGACTTTGGCCCACAGTGGGGTGCTAAGATATTTAAGGAGGGTTTTAAGGCCACTGGTTACATATTCTTTTCTTTGTGAGACCTTGTGCATGCCATCAAAATATAAAATCTCCAAAATACAAAATCTGATCATGTTCAGACCTATCATGTATCCTATCAGGGATAGGACTGCAGGTACGTGTCAGTCAATGGCTTAATTTCATAAGACTTTATCCTCTTACTGCTGGTGCATAGAACATTTTGGTCATGTAATGGATGTTCTAAGGAAGAGGTGGTTTTGAGTGTGTATAGGTCAAACAAATGCATGGCCTGGGCTGACTGTAGACAGATTATTTCTGCTTTCCCTTCTGACTCCTTTGCAGGGATTTTTTATTGCACTTCCTCCTCCTCCAGACATGCTTACTGGTAATAATATACTTCTCTGTGTCTCTAATGGCTATTGAAATAATCAAGATATCTTACTACTTGTAAATTTAGAAGTAATACTGTGTTGGACAGCAATATTCCATTTGAGAATCTTCACACTATTTGAAACAAGAGACTGCTATTTAGTATAGCTGTCCTGTTCCTTTTGTGAAGGTGGCAGCTCTGCAAATAACAGGTTTTAACTGTTTGGTTCAATCATAATGTATTATTTTGATTTAGTACTATACTTTACTATGTAACTGATTATTAAATCCTTAGTTCCTGCTTTCTGTAGAAACATTTTTGAAGTTTAGGCTGAGGTTAAGGAATTAGTAGACTTCATAAAATATTTTCATCCAGTTACACATTGTTATCTGAAGATACAGATTTCCTGATAGCTTTCCTTATATAGTTGCCTTATTTTTAAAAATTATTTCATATTCAACAGATATCAAGATTTGTAGAAAGATGTCAGAAGCATGTGTAATAATATTTGAAAGGTGTGCTTATTTTTCCATGAACAAACCCCTATTTGTTGTGCAGGGGGAAAATAATGGGTGCTAATATATACATACAACTTAAGCTAATTCCAGTTGCTAATTTGTGGCAGTGCTGCTTCTCACCCTGTTGAAGGACAACTTTTCTAGCCTGATTTTTTGAGACTGTGGAAGGAGATGACCATTAGGCATGCCATGCCACTTAAACTTGTGCATTCATTAGCTGTCGGGAGACAGGTTTGTTAATGCCAGCTTTGGCTGCCTATACATGAGCTGGTTCTGCAGGCTCCTGTTATAGTCAGTGGAGAGAAATAAGCACTTTCACTGCATGATTCATCTCACCCCCAGATGGATGTCTAAATTTGGAAGATGAATTCCACCTGAAGTCCATTACTGAATATAAATGTCATTAGTTTAAACTAGGGAATTATTTTTAAAGGACACTAACTTGACTGGCTCAACAATTGAGTAGAAGTCTTTTGTTTTCTTACATGAATTGTGTTTCAGAGGTTTAAAATCAGCACTCTGTAGCCTGTTTCATATTTTGTGTTGTTTGGAGTTGCTCTGCCTTTAAAACAGGTTTGAAAGTTACAAGTCAGATATATTCACATTGCTTCATTTCTAAGTGTCTAACTCTGCCAGGGTGCCTGACTCTTCCTGACAACTGGTTTGATTGCTGGTGTAAGGAGATGACAACAGGGTTATGTGCCCTGCTCTTCTCATTATGCTAGTTCCTGTTGTCAGAAAGATGTCTTTCTGCTCGGAACTTTCTGCTAAATGTTAGGCATTAAAAAAAAAAAAAAACAGTGTCCTTAAAATCATTGCTCCTCTACAGAAGCTTGTGTCTCTACAATGGTTATACACAAAGCTTGTGTGAGGTCATCCAGCCTTCAAATTTTCAGGTACAAAAAGCAGGCAGTGCAAATACCTTTGTTGTTTCTGTTTGTCTGGAACAGACACTTGGTATGACTGGTATCCTTTTAAAGTACTTTTCATGCTGTGCCATGGTCACACATGCACAGAATGCACACACACACACACACCCCCCCTTCATTTTCCTGTTTATAGGTCTTGATTCCTGTCATGGGCAATCTCTTAGTCTATTCTTTTTTTTTTTTTTTTTTTTTTTTTTTTTTTTCTCCCTTTTGGAAACACTGTTTTTTGTGCCATGATTTGTGGCAACTTTTTCTTCATGATCACACTGATCAAATCCTGCCATCAGATTCTATCCTAATATTTGAATCAAATATAAAGAATTATTACAATCCCATTGCTATTGTACCACTTCTATTTTTCTATACCATTTACTATTCTTATGTCCACTTATATATCAAGGATGGTAGAGTTCTGTCAGGTCTGTTGGGTTTGGGGTGTTTTTTTGCATTGAAAGGAGTATTTTTTAGTTTCTACATCAGCCTGAAGGTTCTAGAAAAATAGTTTGGGGTTTCAAAATAACTCACAAGAACATTTGAAGTTATGTATATAATAGAACATTCTTTGAGCATGTTACTCCACCAGATAAAACCATGGTGGGGAGAGGAGTTCCTCACTAGGAACTTAGAGGAAATCAGTGGCTGGAAACTTGGACCCAGAAGGTTATTGGTGTTCTGAACTGGGAGGACTGGATGTTGTACTGATATTGTATGGGCTCCTTACTTGTACTGACAAGGATATAAAGCAGTTCTCAACTCTCTTAAAAATAGCAAAAGTGAGAAGTAGCAGCTATGTCAAGCTATGGAAAGATATGCAGGCAGGTAAAACCCATCACCAGCCCTTAGCACTAGCAGAGAATTTATCAAATAGAAATTGCCAGGCACTTTTAGAAAAAAATACCCCCTCGAAGAGGGGACATAAAAATCCTATTAGTCTCTACCAGTTGGGAGTGGCCGGGTAATTCTTCCAATTCCTAACCTGGCAGTTTAATGCTGAGTATTGTATGAGCAGAAAATGCAAACCTGTCAGTTTGTGCAATAAGGAGCAGTTGCTGAGCTCTCCATTGGATGTTGAATAGGACTTTGCTTGGGGACAATATCCCTTCTTCCTGTTGAGTTACAGCCAGTACTCAGTAGAAATATGAAGTACTACCTACTGCTCCCCTGCAGACAGTTGCAAAGGGGTTACTCCCTTCTGTATATTTTTCCTTTTTTCTTACTGTGTATTTGGGGTTTAGTAGTGTATTGTGTTGATCTTACCTTAGACCAGTCACCAATGAACTGTGCCACTCCTTTGGTGGCTGCAGGTACAGGTATTTACCTCTAAGTCTGCTCAGGCTCAGAGTTATCCCTCTTAGTACTACTCTTTGTGAATAGCAGTAGATTCTGGTGCACAGGCCACAGATTGTTCCAAGCAGCTGAACCTGTTTTTCAGCAGATCCATTTTGTGTTTAGTCCAAAAGACAGTGTTCAAAAATATGCAAAATTAATTCTTAAAGCTAACCTGTGGAATGATAGTATTGCATTGCTTTCTGCTGGAAAGATGACATTTAGAAGTATTAAGTTTATAAAGCTGGTAAGGACTTAAGGAATTTTGGAAATTTAGGAGCTTAGCAAAGAAATCCCATTTCTAGTGGATAGGGATGATGTAACTTTCTCTCAGATACATCTTGCTTCTTCAACTTATGAGAAGTGAGAAATGCAAGTTTTTACACATCTGTAAGCTATCAGTATGAGAAGAATTAAAACACTGAAATAAGTAAGAAAGCTACATAAAAGGACTTAAAATATGTCTCCCCCACCTTCCAGAAGAGACATAGGGCAATAGGAAGACTTTTTCCTTTTTTCTTGTTTTATGGTGACATGATAAAATTATTTTATATGTTATTTTAAATGCTTATATTTTTTATTTTGTTTTCAATAAATACTTGGGCTTATTGAAATTTTCAGTCAGACATTCACATCTGCAGCAAAGTGGTTTTCATTTAAGCTGTTTTAATCATGCTGCTTATTTTTGAAGATCAGCAGTTCTGTCATTGAAATATCTCTATCAGGCAACATTAGTTCTTTTTGAATAGTGTAAATTTGTTGTTTCCTTGTTACTCGTGACTGAAATCATTCTGACCTGTGACCAAAATGTAAAAGACTCATGCAGGTTACTGAGGAGTAATTTGTTTGGCGTTCGTGCTTCTGCTAAATCCCTAACAACTTCCTTCCACCCTTCAATTTAACATTTAATTGAAATGGAAATAGTCCTTCCTTCTGGCAGTACTTCTGGAGTTAAAAGAATATTGCTAAAAGCCCTGCTTACTGGTTATGAACAAGAAAATTTGTTACTAAACAGCAGTTAATTAGCCTAAAGAGAATTCTTAAACATACATTGTTTACTTCTGAAAACAAGGTTACTAGAGGGATTGAGAATACAAAATGGCCAAGGCCTTACTTACCTATTTATAAAAACATTTCCTGAACTGGTCAATAAAAATTGAAGGATGTCTTTGTGCTGTGGTGTACCCTTTTGGAAGTTAACTGTATTTACTAACATGAAATATACCAAAACTATTTCCTATTGCTCTTTGATTATTAGTGGTTTGTTTCTCTTTTAAAGATAACTTTCAGCCCTCTAGGTGTTGTTCCAGCATCTCTTCTCTCCTTTACTCACCCTTCTCTTATCTATTATTTTATTTGGTATCCTGTACCATGGCTAAAACTTATCAAAGTTATCTGTTGTGTTCACTTTGCTCATGTTCAGGGAGTGGTGACTGATGATGTGTGTTACATGTTGTTGGCCAGTTCATACTTGGAACATATATTAGAGGGAATTATGTCAGAGGAAAGGTCCATTGACTAATATGGAAAACCTTCTTTTAAAAGGGAAACAAAACTTATGTCATCTCTAAAATATCATTAGAAGACTTCAGTATTGTTTTTGAGCTGAATCTTGATAAAGCTGCCCATCACAGGAAATATTAAGATGGTTTCCCTCTGCTTCACTCCATCAAATAAGAACACCCTCGGGAAAAGTTTGTCTTTGACATCTTTTGCAGAAATGCTTTTATGAACTGAGTTTAAAGCCCTTTCAGTGGTTTTAAGTGGTAGAGTGACAATCAGCAGAAGGTGAGTCGAAACAAAAGCAAACACAATAGGAAGCAAACACTATGTGGTTCCACATGGTTACATGCTGTCGTTGCAGGCTTGGTATGAGTCTCTGATTGCTAGTCTGGAGCTGGAAAGGGTTGAATATTTTAATCCCTTAAGCAAATGAAACAACATGGATGTAAGGGAAGGTAGTATCCTAGTTTTAGAAAGCAAAGAATGAATATTCTTTTTTTTTCAGTAGCAAGTTAATGAAGTCACTAGTGAAATGCCCACATTTGAAAGAAAACTTTTTTCTGCTGGGGACACAGGATACACCTACTTTGCAGGAACCAGCCCTTGTTTAGCACAAGTGGCCGTAACCTGCAAATAAGCTAGTCCTGCTTACAAAGACAGGAAGAATGTGAGTGCTTTCCTGTGGTGATGAGCTTGTTGAGGTGCAGCAGATATGTCTTCATCCTCCAGAAGCAAATTAACTTGGAAGGTAGAACTGTTGCATAGCTGAGATCCATGCACGTTGCAAAACAGAGTGTCAGGTGCTTGCAGGGCAGATGATGAGCAAGGCAATGCAGGATTTGCCATAATCGTAAGAAATTCTGGATAGAGTAGTGGTGAGACTCTTACTGTGTCCTTTTGTCTCTCCTTTCAGATAAGTGATAGACTTTTGAATTTTTTTTTCCAAATTTGTTTTGAAGCTCCAGGATTAGAGTTATCTGGATTAACTGAGAGTCATGTCTGTTTAAAACAGAAAAATTATTACTTACTTTGAGCAAGAAGGATGTGCACCATGCTTTCAGGATATGGAAAATTCTGTTCAAGAGCAGTGCTTAAAAAGATCTAAGAATCATTATGCTGCTGTCAAAATAAATACTAAAGATCTCAAATGGGCCCAGGGAACATCATGATTTTCCACAAAGACAAGTGCAAGGTCCTGCTCCTGGATCCGGGAAATCCCCAGTAGCAATACAGACTGGAGGAGGAATTAATTGAAAGGAGCCCTGCAAAGAAAAAGGTAGATGTTGGTGCATGAAAAATTGGGCGTGAAGTGACCATATCCTGGGCAGCATCAGAAGTGTGGCCTGTAGGTCAAGGAAGGTGATTCTGCCCCTCTGCTCTGCTCTGGTGAGACCCGACTTGGAGTGCTGGGTCCTGCTCTGGGGCCCTGAACATAAGAGCAGTGTAGAAGTGTTAGAGCAGGTCCAGAGGAGACCACAATGATGAGCAGAGGGCTGGGGCATGAGGACAGGCTGAGAGAGTTTGGATTGTTCAGTCTGGAGAGGAAATGGCTCCAGGAAGAGTTATTGTGGACTTTAAGTATATAAATGGAGTGTGTCAGAAGCACGGAGAGAGATTTTTACCAGGGCCTGTAGTGACGGATCAAGGGGTAGCAGTTTTAAACTGAAAGACCATAGCTTAGTATCAGATACAAGTGAGAATTATTTCAGGATGAGGCTGGTGAGACACTGTAACAAATCACTCAGAGTTGTTGTGGATGCCCCATCCCTGGAAGCGTTCACAGCCAGGTTGCATGGGGCCCTGCACAACCTGAAAGAAATCCCTGCTCAGGGTCATGTGGGCTGGAACTAGATGATCTTTGAAGATCCTTCCCAATGCTAAGCATTCTGTGATGATATGAAAGAAGGATTAAGGAATAACCTACTTTGAATGCCATGTCTGTTCCTGATGATCACTGTTAATGGGAGTTTCTGAAAAAACTGAGAGATCGTGGAGGAAATGAGATGATTGAGTGACTGAAGAGCCACTTGATAGACTGGAGCCTAGTGAGACTGCATGCGTCTTGTCAAAGGGAAGGTTTAAGCGAGCTGTGATCTTTATTACACTGGAAACAGGAACAGGGTAGTGGTAGGGCTCCAAGGCAAAGGTGTTTTCTGGATGTTGGCATTAAATTCAGCTGGCATGTGAGGCATGTACTTTTAGTGGTTACTGTGCTCAAAATGTCGGACTTGTCCAGACTGTGGGTGAGCTTTCCGTAGCAGTCATTTCAGATGAGTTTGGGCATGTGTGTACATTCAAGACCATAAAAGGAAACATTAATTTAGGGCAGCCCTATGGCCTCTATTGTGCAAGTTGCCTGACAAGCTAATTAAGATAATTTCTCCTGGTCTTCTTGCCTATGAACACTGTTATCAGTAGAGAAACAATAGAACAGCACTAATGATAGCTATTAGCATAATAATTCTTGTTTAAAAATCATCCAGCTCTTTCCTTTTCATAAGGTTATTATTTAGAAGGTGTCATCTTTTTTGTTTGTTTCATTTTGAATTTCCTTACAATTTAATTGTACTTTTCACTTTTTTATGTACAAAGGAAAAACACTGTTGATTAAAGCTATTGATTAATGAAGAACAATGTACATGTGTGTTTGCAATTGTTTATACATACTTTCACTTTTTGTTTTAGTGCAAAGGTTGATATTTTCCAGCTGTCTTCTTGAAATCTTTGCTGTTACTCAGCAAAGAGCTAATTGAAGGAGGTCTGGGTATATGGTCCTTGAATAAATGAGCTGCAACGTTTTGTCAGTAATTTGACTTAATAATTGGATTTGAACACTTTATTTACTGATTTTTCTTAACATGGTAATCATGTCAAGTATATTAGGATAAAACAGCATTGAGAATAAAGGAGAACTTACTTTCAGCTTAGGGTGATGTTTGGTAAAGAGTAGATGGGAAATTCGTGTCTGCAAAGCAAGAATGTGCAAGTGTAAAGTACAGTGTATCAAACACAAAGCAAATAAATAATGTCTTAAGTGCCATGAGATTTCTTATCAGTGACCTTTGCTATAATTTGGATGGATATAACACTATAGGGTCTTTCATTGATATATCTCTTTAAGTTGCTGCAACTGTTCCTTTCCTTTATATTTCTAAGTTGACTAATGAAGTTGCAAGAGGATTCTTGCTGATATTGAATTCCTCTGTCATCTTAAAGTATGCCCAGCTGACAAGATGAAAATGATTAATAAGAACTTCAGTATCTGAGTTTCTGGGAGCTTGCAAATGTTGTCATCCTTTTTTCATATGTAGTTCATAGTTGAACATTGAAAGAAATTCCTTCTTAAATTATCTTCTCAGAATAAAAATGCTATTTGTTCTTCTCCCATGTAAGTTTAATGTTGGTTTTTCTGTAAGGCAGATGTCCCTTGGGAACATGTGTTGCATGCTTCATTCTGTGAGACCCAGAAAGCCAATGTTAGTTTAATTCAGTAAACAAAATTTAAAAGTGGCTTTTTAAATAACTTTTGGATACTTTTTTAAAATTCTAAATATACTTAAATAGAATATCTAAAAACTTGATTGTATGAAAATGGTATAGGTTTGTTGTTTTCCAAATAAAATTCAATGAAAACAAGATATTTCTATTTATAAACTGATTCCGACATCCTGTCTGAAATATCCTGGATATCTTTGACAAGGTATGACATGCCCTAGAATCTGAAACAATCTTTTGGCCAGACTTTTTAAATAAACCAAACTTTTTGCTTTTAAGATACTTCTAATTATTTGCAAGTTAATAAAAATAGCCATTACACTATTAAAAAAAACACAGCAGAATTGCTCTTTTCTGCATTTATTTATTGACTATCTACTTAAATGTTCAAGACAATGCAGCAGCAGTAATATTGTCTAGACAATATATTGGTTGTTTTGTCTCTAGTATAATCTGTTGTCAGAGAAGATGTCTTTGTGTGGTAAGGGCTTGAAATTGTATGGCTAGACATTGTAACTCTAAATTTTAAAAATGGTCTCATGTATATGTATTATATATTTCATCACATAAAACTGCTTTTGCAATTCTGATATTTTAGTTAATCTCTCCCTTGTGATCTTGATTGCTGGAATAAAGAAAATTAATCCACCAGTGTTACATATTTTGCATTGTCTGCCTTTTCACCCTTTCTGAAAGTGAAAAATATGTTGACTTCAGTCAAAATTCAGTATACATCCTGAAAACAAACTTTCTTTATGTAGAAGCTGTATTTGGCAGTTGGTAGGGGTTTTAAAAATTAATTTTGACTATTTAACTTTGCCATATTTTCTCTGCTCTGCTTTGGAAGTTAGAAACAGCTCCCTCTTGATGTCAGTCAGGTACCCCAGCTAGGCTCTCTGGCTGCTGCACAGGGTTTGGGGTGTTAGGCATTTTGTTGTTTGCTTAGGGTTTTTTCCCACTCAGCAACTTCTTTATTTTGTGCTTTCCATTGTCTTGCACACAAGGTAGGCAGCTTCCAGCTGAAGTGGAGATTGCTCCTGTGAGCAGCTGGAAGACAAGGAGGCTGATGGTAGGAATGTGCTTTTTCAGATATTGAGCAGTTTGAATGAGGCAGCCTCGCACTGGTGTATCAGACTAGAAGTCAGGCTGCTGCAGTTGCACTTGCAAGATGTGAGTCCTGGCCTTGGCTGTGATACTCACCCCCTGTGGGTTTTCCTAAGCTTTGTTTAGATCAGAATGTTTCTAATGTTTAAGTCAGTGTCAGCATAGTAATAACTACTTCTATTTTCTTGGATAAAATTATTCTGACTTAAGCCAGTAAGCGTAAAACAATTCAAGTGAAGACATACTAGAATGCAAATCCTGTGCAGATGTTGCATCTACATAAGTACATTAGTTTAAATTCATAAGCTTGGGACATACCTGTTGGTGTTTTCTTCAGGTAGCTGAGTCCGTAGTCTTCAAGTGGAATTTCTGAGCTACAGGTTGGTGGAGGTCAGACCAGTCTGCACTCATTCTGCTTGTCTCATGTTCCAATGCATCTCCTGCTGATGGCTCTTTATAAAAAGAGACAGCCTTTTTTTTTTTTTTTGTCACAGTCCAGACCCACAGTGAAGGGCAGAACTCCTGGTTAGAGGCAAAGGCCACTATTGAAGACAAAATAATAAACTAGGTCGTCTTTGACTAGAAGTGTGTTTAAAATTACAGTAGGCTTGCTTTCTTCCACTTCTAGTGTGTCATTCTTGGCCACTTCCTAGACTGATTGGAAGAGCCACCTTTTCTTGCATATAACATCTGGTCGAAGAAAACCTACTACCCTAGATAGTGTAGGTGAAACTCTGACTATAAATAAGCACAAATTTATGAATATGTATGTTTTGCAGAGCCAGCTGTGTGTCAGCCATGATATGGTCATTGTCTCCAGTATGCTCTTGGAGCCTTTGCCTGTCTCTAAAGTAAAAGACACTTTGGAGGTACACAAATCTGTACCTTTACAGATTCGGCTGTCCAGGTACAGAGTGAGTGGGAGGAGATCCTACATGTGTTTGACCCAGATTTTTATCTGGGATGAATGTAACTGAGATAAAAAATAGAGAGTGTTCACATCTCTCCTAACTTTGCCTCACTGGTACCCCTTCATTCCACTTTTGTTTTTAGAACTTCTGTTTGCCATAATCAACTTTTCCTTCAACTTTGCAACCTAGCATCCAATGGGACCTTGCAGTTGGATTGCTAGGGCCTGTTGTACACTGGTATTAGGGTTGTACTGCCTGCTGGGGCAGTTCCATCTCCTATGTTTTAGTTCTAACAAGGACAGTAAGTGTTTCTTCAGTAGAGAAGCCTTTGTTTGGGATGATCCAAATTGGAGGACTGTAAATCCTTAGACTCCTGCATAGGTACGATGTCCAAAGTCTGATACATCTGGGTAAATCTCCCATGTCTAAGCCATTCAAACCTTAGAGGAAACATTGGAACTTCTTCCATTCCAAAAAAAAAAAAAGTAAGGAAATCAAGGAAGGACATGAAGCATTGAAGGACCTTATTCTTTTAGCAATTTCTGCTTATTCTTGTTTTTCAGGTAGCATTTTGGAATCTCGTATTCCTTCAGGGCACGGTTGTTGTGATTTTGTAAGCCAGTTAACTGGTTCCTCCAGTAGAAGGATAAGTATCAATCATTAATTTAAAGCAAATGCAAAATTCTGCAACCTGTAAAAAACACAAACCAGAATAGCAATATGTAATATTTCCAATATCTTTTGACTCTGAAATGCAAAATGTCCACCTAAAAAGCATTTTTATACTCAGTTTTTTCTCTGTACAGAATCCTCTGTTTGCCATAATGGGTTTGCTAGCTGTAGCTTTATTAGAAAACAATCTGGAGTATGTTCTGTTGCTGTGAAATCAAAATCATTATCACAGCAGCCCCAGATTTTTTTGTTTAATATGTTTATATAGTCATGATCAAAGAAGAACTAAGTCTATACAACCATTAGGATTCAAAAGTTCAGATTGCCTTAGTAATAAAGAGCATGGTTTTAAATACCAATTTTAGTGTATGGGCAAGATGAGGTCTAATAGTACTGGTTTGTAGTTACTTTTTGGTGTAGAACTCCACAAAGATGTGTGGTAAACACTGAAATTCAAGTAAAATAAATGTTTGCTTCAGTGTTTTTTTTTTTCTTAATGCTTCTTCCTTTATCTTCACTTTTTGTTCCTTATTAGATCGTTAATTGCAAGGTCATGTCAGTTGCACTTTAAATGCATAATGATGCAGACTCTCTAAGGCCTCATTACACTAATGTTGCTGCTAATTATAAAACTGAATACAGTAGAACATCATTCTTTGAAATGTCATGGATTGTTCATGGTAAAATAAGCAAACCCTGCAATTTATGACGGCTCATAAAAGATAAATTATATCCCATGATAAAAACCGCATAATTTTTTAAAAATTGCATGTACTCTGCAAAGAACTCAGGGCAATTCTTTAGTTTACTGTCCTTTATAAACAAGGCAGGTTGTTTTGTAGACAAGAAAGCGTACTCTTGTTTTCATACCAAAGCAGTGACCTGTTAAAGATGAACTGAATTAGCTGGATGTTATGGTATCGGCTAAAGACATGTTAGCCTCTTTTCTAGTGGTTTTCAATTTTTTCAGTCTGTGTCACATCTAATAAATGATTTTTCAATACCACCAGCTGAAGCCAGCTGTT
The DNA here is from genome assembly GCF_026979565.1 of Vidua chalybeata. Classification (NCBI taxonomy): domain Eukaryota; kingdom Metazoa; phylum Chordata; class Aves; order Passeriformes; family Viduidae; genus Vidua; species Vidua chalybeata. The sequence continues at coordinate 105,272,925 of NC_071530.1, forward strand.
TGGCAGATGCTCTATGCTGTTTGCCCAGTGTACAAAAAGCCAGTATAGGTTCTGTGTCTCCAGTGACATGTGGAATCAGCTCTACACTTGTTTGAGCAAATAGACAGCTGCCAGCTAATGGATCCATTAGCAAACTTCCTATTGAATGTCCTGTCTTTATCACTGCATGAAATTTTAATAACTTTAAATCATTACTTTAGTTGAAAGTTAAGAAGACCTTTTTGTAAGACCTTTTTGTAAGGCATTTTTTTCACAGAAGGAAAGGCATGTCTTTTCTTGACAGAAACAAAATTTTTTTATGCTAACACAGAGAAGTGAAGCTACAGTAGCAGTGGAAATCATTAATGTTTTTTTCATCTTTTTATTAGCCATTTGTGAACCTCAAATTATTTTTCTGTGTTAGGTAGCATGGGGAGTTACTTTTTAGTTGGAGGATTTTTTGTATGTTTTAGGTGGTAAAATATTTGCAGTCTTGCCTTTTCCTTCTGGAAAGAAACGTTTTGCTTGTTCTAACTTGGCTTACTCTTTGTAGTAAAAAATCAATTCTGTGCTCTTTTTTACCTGTATGAACAATTTCAGTAATCAAAAGTAATGAAATCAAAATGTTGCAAACTGCCTTTCCCTTAGTGATTTTCTTTTGCTATACCTCTTAGTTATGGTACAGTACCCAGTTTATATGAGAGGTTGAAAAGAGAGGAAGTCCCTAGAGCATCTTTCCCTTTGTGGTGCATTGAAACCGCTACATGTGAATGTCACTCCTGGCCTTATTCAAGATGAAGTCTCCAGAGGGCAACTGGGACATGTTGCATTGTAACACAAGAGCAAGATCAGAGGAGTATTCAGTTGGCCCCAAAAGGAAATACCAGTTTTCTTGTATGTCTTTTGTTTGGTTGTTTTGTTGTTGTTGTTTTTGTTTTGTTTTGTTTTTAATAGTGAATGGGTTTTGTTATCAAATGCATTACAGCAAGTGAAACAAACGTGAGTCTCTCCCAGCCCTTTGGTACAGGGTTTCAGATGCTGACACCTAGCCCTCAAATTCTCAGTGCTGATGGGGGAAAGGGAACGCAGTGTTTAGAGGCATTTGCAGGCTGCTTTGCTCTAAGGCATGTGGCTGGAACACGGTCAGTTTATCCACCTGAGTTGAAATCCCCTCTTTCAATGAAAACTTTATCTAATCTTCCTTCATGCCAGTAGGAGACTTTCACTGAAGCACTCCTGACAATCCTGTGTCCGAAGGAACCAAGGAATAACTTCTGTAACTACCAACTGGAAGGAGCAAAGACACCTTAGATAACCAAGTAGGTTCTTTGTGACACCCACCTCTCTGGGCTGGATGGACAGGGCTGCAGACACCCTGAGGGAATTTGTCAGTATGCTAAGATACTGGCTTTAGAAGGAAAACTTGTTTTTCTTGGTCTGGTAGCTCATCCTTTAAGAAAGCAGAAAAATGCCAACACAAAGACTTTACTGGCCACACTTTTCAATTCTTGTTGAACAAAGCTTTCCTCTCATCTGGCTCTCTGCTATAAAAAGGAGTTGGGAAGATAAGAGGGCAGCATTGACTTTCTTGGAGCTCTCATCTTGTCAGAGTGTTTATTAAAGGCCTTCTTCATTGTCTGAGATGTTTGTAGAGTATTGAATGACAATTATCTGTTGCCCTTTATATGACCTCTCCAAAAAGTGCATATCCAGTGAGATGCTACTAAAATTTCATTTGATTCCTACTTCCTGGGGTACTCTCATTCTTCTGTTGATTTCTGTGGGCATCCTGTTAACCTTCAACTGTCCTTAACAGTGATCATTTTAGCTTCTGTTTCTACTTGAAAACATTCTACCTAACATAGGTTTGTTTTCATCTAGAAGGTGGGACAAGACAGCTGGGTTTATAATCCATGCCTTTCTGAACATGGTTTCCTGATAGACCTCCAGCAAGCTGACTGCCACCCTCTCCCACTCAAAATGTTTGGGCACAGTGATCAAAATCAATAGGTGAATGTTTCTTTCAAAGAAAGAACAAGATGCTGAAGTTACTCAAATAGATTGCCTCAGACACCAGTTTGGTGTGAAATAATGATCTAACTAGTGGGAAGTCAGTGGCTAGTGAATAAGATACCTTGGGCCAGCATTTCTTTAAATAGATGGACTTCTGCAGTGCAAATAGGAATTTCCCATCTGAATCTATTTCTAAAGAGTTCAGTGCATCAGAAAGAGAGCTGTTAGCTTTTTATGACAAACATGTATTCCTTAATATGTTTTTGCTGGCCAGGCAATGGTTGATAAGAATAGGTGTAAAGTTATTTCAGTTACATACATTTTTGATAACAAACGTAGTACCAGAATAATCAAATCCAGCATTGCACACCAGCTGCTTAGGGATTTTTTGTTCTTTATCCAGCAATTTATTATAAGACCAAACAGTACTAAGTCGTTGGGGGTTTACCCCCACAGGATGGGCAGTCAGGGATTTTTTTACTACTCACTCTTGCTTTATGTCTTCTTCCCTCCCCTCATGCCTCTAACTCGTCCTCACAAATCCATACAGTATTTTACTGCAGCTCTCACCTATATTTTTTTTGCTTTTGAAAGCTAAGGAGTTTGCTTAATTTTCTTTTGTGGGTATGCAGTTATAAAAGTGGTTTACATTTTTGTCTGCTTATTTCTCTTTGAAGTGCTGATTGAATCTCTGCTGTTAATCTCTTTAACCCCTGAAAGAAGATTACCTTAACAGTGAAGTGGCTGGGGAGGGGAGAAGCAAGGGAGAGGCTGATTCTGTTTATCTAGAATGAATTCAGGTCTTCAGTAAGGGCTTTTCTTTGTGACACTCGAGCGTCCCAATAGTAAGTTCTTGCTGCTAACACAGCCTTAGCGGGTGAGCAGGGGTTGATAGTAGTTACCAGCCATTTGATCAAATCAGCAATTCCTTGGGCAGAATCCAGCAGTTTTACTGGACTTGGTAAATTCTTTATTATCTATTTTTTACTACTTTTTTTTTTTTTTTTTTTGTTTAATCTTGAGGTCTTATCAGCCTGCTAAAGTTAGGCAAATGGCAGAAGGAAGGAAAAATATTTGTGATGGACATTTGGACAGATGTCTATGTGCTTCCCTTTTAATCTTCTTGATTTAACATTAGTAGTGTGCTGGACTTTTGAATTGTGTGCTCAACTTCCAGCCAAAGGCAAAGAATTAGTGCTACTAGAAAAGACATTTTTGTAAAGGTGATTGGATTTTTATTCAATGCTAGCAGAAAACAGAATTCAAGTTTTTTAGAAATAGTCAAGTAGGCCTCAGAGGAAGACAAGAATTCACAATAGGCAGCCACATGGCGAAAAGAAAGTATTTTGGATTGTAGTGTCTATTTGCAGTGGTAAAGAAATTAAAAGGATGTGATTCTGAATGTTTGACTTCTATTGTGAAGTAATAACTGGCTTTTCTACTGTAGTTAGCAATGTGGTTTTTGTAAAGTATTTAGGCACATTGCATTCTTATTCACATATTTGAGCCTTGCTCTGTTAAGATTTGTTCATAGTTAATAAGTTGGCAATAATAGTATAAGAACTAAAAATAATTGAAAAGGTGTGCTTTGTGATGATTCATTATTCTGTCGAAAACTTTAAATGTGATTTGTCAAAGGGCAGTTATTTGATTTTGTTGCTGCTTCTTTCTGCATCAGTTATTGTATTACATTGCAGTATTAGGGGCTGAAATGGCAGGGTGAATATACTTAATCTTTTTCAGCATTAAATTTTATAGGGTGTTTCACTGTCTGTGGACCTTGTTCTTTTCAGGAACTCTGATTCATGGTTCTTGAGGAAATTACAGTATCTTTATTATTGTAACGGTTAGTTATACAGAGGGTGTTATTTTCTCTCAGCGTGACTATATTGCAGCAGCATTTGTTTAGTAAAATTTACTTTGTTCCATATTTCTGTGTCTAATAGTTAACAAGGTAAGAAGGAATTGAGAAGGAAAAAAAGAATTAGACACACACTGGGAAATACTGTGTTTCCCTAATTGTTAGTTAGAATCCATGAAATTGTTGTACTTATCGAAATATGTGGTTTTCATGCTTTCAGGCTCCTGCTGTTTATTTTTTTAATTGATTCATTAGAGAATATGGAGCAGTTGATTTCCTGTGTCTGTAGAGGTTTTACTTTTGTAGTTAAAGTAGATTTTTAAACCCCCTCATGTAAATAACACAGGGATTTTAATGCCAGACTAGTACTGCATCTAATAGATGCTGCTGTTTTCTTCCTGATTTGTTTCCCAACTGGGGTGAGCCAGAAAATGCCTGCTACCAGTTGTCACCACCTGATAAATCACAGGTGGTGACTTCTTACGGCTCAGTCGGTGTTAATTGCTGGTGACAGGTCTCCTCTGATTCCCTTCAGCAGCAGGTGATAGGTGCCCCCACGGTAAACAGCTCTGGCACTCTCTGCCTGTAGTGGGAGCCGGTGGCAGTCCTGGGCCATCAGGGATATAAATTGTCACCTGTCTGGGCACGGTTCAGTTCCTAAATCCCTTAGGATATTGTAATTACTCTTGGGTTTTTTGCAGTTTTAGTTACTCTAGAGCTTAACCCTATCCTGTGGCTGTGAATGTCTGAGGTTTGTTTGTGAGATGTATTTGGGGGGCTGGCAATGGTTGAAAACTTCTCTATGTCTTTAAAGATGTCAGCCGTTGGTCAAGACTTCATTGACAGATGCTTAAAAAAGAAAGCAGGGATGCCCCATTCGTTTTCTTTATATAATTGCTTTGGATTTGCTTCCTATAATTGAGTCTGGATTTGTCACATGTGTTTCCCCCTCCACCCTGCTATAGAAGACTCCAGTATCTTTTCCTCATCTGTCACCTGATTCCCCCTTTTTTGCTTTGTTACCATTTACAGTCTATCAAGTAACCAGGATGAAGAGTAATCCAAATGTGCTGTTATTATGTGAAGTTGTAGGGGAAAATAATTAGGGCTTCCCTGGTCTGGTAATAGTGTTGTTTTTATTCCAGAACACTTTTTCTCTGCATGGGGTTTAACAGTAATAAATTCACATTTGGATTAACATTTTGGGAATATCTTGTGTTAGCTATCGTAAGACAACATGAAGGTGAATTCTTTTTCTTTTTGTTTTTTTTCCCCCTCTACCCTGCTATAGAAGACTCCAGTGTCTTTTCCTCATCTGTCACCTGATTCCCCCTTTTTTGCTTTGTTACCATTTACAGTCTATCAAGTAACCAGGATGAAGAGTAATCCAAATGTGCTGTTATTATGTGAAGTTGTAGGGGAAAATAATTAGGGCTTCCCTGGTCTGGTAATAGTGTTGTTTTTATTCCAGAACACTTTTTCTCTGCATGGGGTTTAACAGTAATAAATTCACATTTGGATTAACATTTTGGGAATATCCTGTGTTAGCTATCTTAAGACAACATGAAGGTGAATTCTCCACCAAACAAAATTCTCCACAACAAAAAGGTGAATTCTTTTTGTTTTTTTTCCCTCTCATCCTCACAGAAGCAACAATGGGGTGCATTAAAAGCAAAGAAGGTAAAGGCCCAGCCATGAAATACAGAACTGAAAATGCTCCAGAACCTGTTATTTCCCATGTCAGTCATTATGGATCAGATTCCAGCCAAGCAACACAGTCACCGTCAATAAAGGGATCAGCAGTTAATTTTAATAGTCATTCCATGACTCCTTTTGGAGGGCCTTCCGGAATGACTCCCTTTGGAGGAGCATCATCGTCATTTTCAGCTGTGCCAAGTACATATCCTAGTACTTTAACAGGTAAGTGTTACATAAAATGATGCTATTATTTAGTATTATAGTCACTTGGCAGTCATAGTAAAAAAAATACTGTGACACCTTGCAAATTTAAAATTAAATTGCAAATTTAAAATAAATTGCCTTTTAGAGATTCCTAATTTTCAGTATCTTTACTGCTCATGTAATAATTCAGCCTGTATTCACTAGTGATGGGGGCATGAAGGATGACTGTTTAGGCTTTTATTTTTGTGGAGACAATTAAGATCACAGCACAGAGAAATTTAAGAGTTACTAAAGACAATAATGGGAATAGTTACATTAGAAGTTGTAAGCTGGTGAAAGGATCTGTATGGGACAATGGCTTTAAACATGGAGAGATGTACAAAATGAAAAACACTTCAGATTCAGGAAATTGATATTTAAAACTGGTTTTAAGTCTGATTACTTTTAAATTACATTAATGCAACATTGAATGAATCTAAAAAGCTAAACAGGAGTTGCATTATATTCTATGTACTTTACTATGGGAGCAATATGTGTGAAATGAAAGAATAGAATTCCCATTTCTGGTGGTCATATGAAAACCAGAATGAAAAATGTAAACATAGAATTTGCAGCATACAAAGACCTTTTCTGCTGAGGTATAGAAGATACAACATTTTAAAGCAACATGCACATTTGATGTTATAAACCCACCTTAATTACAAAAATACTGATTTTTGTCCCCGTAACTAATTTCATCATGTTGATGGATATTTTTGAGAGGAAGCTGTGATTTATTCTTTTTTTGAGAGACACTAAAAATACAGATTAATTTATTCTAGAAGCTCTGTACAGACACTTCAGACAACAGAGTAAATAATTCCTTAATAGTCTATTTCTAGTTTTCCCACAAACCTCTAATGTTGGCACAATTACAGTGCTGAAGTGTTTGCATTGTTCCAGTGGCATTTAAAGTCTTTTAAACACATTCTGACCTTGGCAATTCAGGAAACCAAGTATGAATTGTCAGGTAATGATCACCTTGTAGTCCTTTTCTTGGGAATACATTAAAAACCAAATAATTAAAATGAACATCTAGCCTGTATCATTTATGAGTCAGCTCTGAATCCCTCTTCTGGATGAACATATGCAGAAATTGAATAAGGACAGCATTTATTTATTTTCATTAGCTCTGCTGAGGAAAGTTTATTGTGTTTCATCTCCCCCAAGAACACTGGAATATTTCTTCTTACTAGATCTGGTTCTTTGGTCATGTAGGAATCTCCAGCAGTGCATGCAGGCACTCCAGGGCATAACCAGACACCAGGGATGTAGCCCCCCACTGGGTACCACAAATCCTTTGCTGCAGAGACCAGAAGGGATGTTCTCTTGCCTATTCCTGCTGGTTGTTAAGCATGTTATCTCTTGAACCAGAGTCAACAAGAGAGATTTCTCATGAAGAGAGAGTCTGATATCTCATCAGTGTGAAATCATTTATCAGCAGGCAGGCTGATTTGTGTGAATGCTCCCATTGTTTTGCAATTAGGCAAAATTATACTGCATGTGAAATTATGCCTTCTTGTTCTGTAAAACCAGCCCATCCACAAAAAAACATACATACATAAATATATACATACATAAATAAAATTGCACTAACAATTATTTGGTACATTCAGTACTGCCTTTCAGATCAATCAAAATTGGGTGTTTTTGTGAGCAAATGAGATGACACCCTTCATCTGCTGTAAGCTTTTTGTATTTGTGACCAATAAATCACTGGATCACATTCTGTCAACCTTTGCTTCACAAGAGAGGAGAATAGATGGGCTTGTCAAACAGCATGTAAATGTCAGTCGTACTTATCCAGTTGATCAGTGATGAGTGACAAGGGGATGATATGGTTGTCATCATGGCCTGTAGTGAGGCTGAAAAGTCGAGCCATCTTTTATTCCTCTAGAGCAGAAAAGGAGAAGAAATCTGAGTTAGTCACACTGTTCCTGTATTACACACTGTCTTCAGATACTTTGAATTCATAGAATATTGCTGAAAATCAAAACAGAAGAATGGACTGCTGTTTTTGCCTTCCATGAACCTATGCTAGTGCTCTGTAATCCCCTTGCTGAACAAGAAGGTAAAGTTTTCTCTCTAAAACTAGTCATAGATTAGAGGATGGCATACTGACCTAATAAAAGAAAATCTTTAAGGGAAGTCTTATGGCTACAGATAGTTTGAGCAGCTAAACTAGATCACCTCACAGTGGTTCACAAAGAAAACAGCTGCAGGAGACTTGAAATATAATTTGACAGTATCTTTGTTTAAATCAGTCTGTGCTGATGCCGTTCTCTTCAGGTATTTTATTACTCTTTGCTATGAAAAAACTTGTGACTGAGAATAAAAAGAGGTTGTATGGTAGCTGAAATTTTTCGAGTTTCTTTATATGCAGTTAAAAACTTCTGTGATATTGTGACTTGAGATTGACTGTTTTCATCTGTTGAAGAACTTTCTGGGGATGGTTTATTTCCATAAGACTTGCTTTCTGTTTGTGTGAATACAGTCGGTATCATCACTATTTTCTTGCTCCACATATCAGTTTGTGTCATCAAAAGAATGTAGTAATAAAGAAAAAAATTGGTAGAAGTGTTTTGATTTTTAACTTAAATTAGGAGCTGCTAACTTCTAAGGAACATTTTAATTCATTTTGAGTTCATAAATCACACTTAAAAAAAAAAAAAACACCTCAATTACTCTAACCTCCTGTGGGGATTTTGTTCTGTTTTTCTTAGCAGAACTGTAAATTCATTTCCAGCTGAAGCCTGCTGAGAGACTATAACCACAGGAAGACTCCAAATCAAACTATTTAGGTGATTAGGAGGAGCTCTTATATCAGAAAGTGTACATTGCAAAAGAATATTGCTTATAGACTGTCCCCATTGCATTATGTATTCTTCCTTTCTGATCACAGTCATGCTAATTTTAAGACCTAAATTAGATGCAACATGTTTCTCTTGGTGGACTTTCATGTATATCCTGATATATACATGTGCATATTAGAGATGTAGTATTATACACTTAAAAATATGTTATTGCTTGGACGATCATTAGGCTTCCTAAATGCTAATTAGACTAAGAAATAGCATTTCTAGGGCCTAAAAAGTCTTTCTGAATTGTTTATTTGCGATTTTCTATTTTAGCTTTCTCATGGTTATGGTACATGGTTCTTTATTTTTGCTAGTAGCTTGTCATCTCAAACAGCCTGTTCTCTTTTCACTCTTCCTCTTCTCCCTCTTCCCAGTTTTATAGATTAGTTCTTTGAAGTATAGAAAAATGTTTTCTGCTGGTAAGTGTAGAAGCCTTCCTATCATCCGCCTCTCTCACATCTGCCCTATTTGAGGACATGTTCAACAGTGTGAGCTATACCAGCAGTGGGATGGGAAAGCAGATTCCTTAGGGTTGGTGGAGTGCAGCTGTTCCTCTTATGTCCTGTCTTGGTCCTTGTTCTCTGGAGTAATGCACTGATGGATCATCCTGAGCAAGGGTCTGCTTCACGGGTGGGGAGACTTGGTGGCATCAAAAAAATCATTAGAGCTAAAGCAGAGGAATGTCTTTGTCCCCAAGAGAATACTTTAATTTCTGGTTCAGTTTCTTAGGTAGGTCTTGATGTGTAACCTCAAAAAGTTGGGAATGCATCAGTTATTTATAGCTAAGTGCTATAAACTTTCACTTCTGTGAAAATTAGTGGCTGATGGTTCACCATTGTGGTGGTGTAGGTTCTTCCAGAATTGCATTTCTTAACAAGAAGCAAGCTTAATAAAGAAGCTATGGGTTTGTGTTTCTTTACTGATGATGCGTCATGCAGGTTTCTGTATATAAGTGCTGTAATTATTAATGTAGTTCCAGTGATGTGTCTAGTGGCCTTTTGTGGTGTGGAAGCATATTTTCAGAATGTCTGTTTATAGGCATAGCTCTGTCCTAAGAAATTAGCAGGTTATTGATCTGTCTTCCAAAATGAGATGCAACCCAGAGTGTTTAGTTGCTTCCAAATCAAAACTGATTTATTGTTTCATGGACAAGTCCTTAAATCAAGTGTTACAACATTACTGATTTATCATATGGGATTTTTTTCTTTTTCCTAAGGTGGTGTTACTGTATTTGTGGCCTTATATGATTATGAAGCTAGAACTACAGATGACCTTTCATTTAAGAAAGGTGAACGGTTCCAGATAATAAATAACACGTAAGTGTTCTCATTCACAGACCTCACTGGGTTGTTTGGAATAATTAGATATTTAATTCTTCTGGAAATCCATGTATTCTATTTCAGTGAAGGGTAGGATTTTTTTTTTTTTTTTTTAATACATTCAATATTCAACAAGCATGGGGTTAAAATATATAATACTGCTAAGACAATAACTTTTCAGGTTGAGATCAGGGTTTGGGTGCAGATGCAGAACTGTAGCAACTGCAGTAACCCCAAGCTGCTTCTCGGTTGGGTGACTTCCTTCCCCTCCCTGCCCCAGCAAGGCACAGCTACCCCTTTTGGGGCAGCAAAGGTGGGCACAGGTACTGCTTCATCCCAGACTCTGCACCTGGAGTTACTCTCTGATCTGGAGAGGCAGATGAAAACTAGACAACTCAGAAGTTTACTTACACATCTCTGCCATAAAGCATTTTGGTTTTACACTAAAAAAAAGGCAAGTCCCAAATCTTTAAAATATGAAATTCCACTAAGAGGCATTTGTGTTGCTCACAACACAAGATGTATGTAGGTGCAGCACAAACTATTGGAGATGCCCTCATAATTAAAATAACATGTTACCTAAATTTACCTGCCTCTCATATGTGACTACATTACAGGTGCTACAGAATTATGTGTTGTTTATATGTGGAAGAGGTAATGATGTTTCATTGCAGGGAAGGAGACTGGTGGGAAGCAAGATCCATTGCTACAGGAAAGACAGGCTACATCCCAAGCAATTATGTAGCTCCTGCAGACTCCATTCAAGCAGAAGAGTAAGACATTGTATCCTGTCAATTTTCTACACTTCCTACCCTGTGGTGATACTGTTTTTTAAATTCATTATGTGTAACATTTAAGGGTAAAGTAGGGAAATACTTTTAATGACAGGATAGCAGTACTACTTGGATTATGTCAAAGGTGTAATTATTAGTAAGCATGAGGTGGACACACATGCAGATGTTTTCTGCCTGCTTGCTACATGCAGAGAAAGGATGGGAGAATTCAGTAATGATAAAAATTGGAGGGCATGCCTCCAGTTTTGCTTTATCATATAAAGCAAAAATTTATGGGTTTTAGCTAAAGAGTTCACATACCATCAATTATAGGTTTTTATCCCTATTTTTGCTTGCCAAACCGTGAGACAAGATCAGCTATATACTTGGTATTACCTAACCTTACATTCTAAAAAAGCATTTGTGTGCACAATTATTGTTAACCTATTAATCTGTAATAACTCTTTGGTGGTAAAATTGTTTGATATGCTAAGGACTGCTGTGAATTTGGAAAATTATACTGCTTTGTGCTTCCTACATTTATTTAGTAACATCCTGGAGTGCTTAGACAATCACATAAAATGACTGTGGAACCCGTAGGTTGGAGCAGAATTTTGGGTTATCTTTGTTCCAAGGGATTATATTGGTTGTACTAGAAATATAAAGTTGCACAGCTCTTGTTTCAATATACAGGCATGATACTACCAATTAGCAGTTCACTGATATGTGATCTGTGCACTTCTGTTTGCTACTGCACATCTGGGAAAAGTGCCTGATTTCCAAAATGTTCCCTGAATCTCAAGCTGAGACTTTAGCATGTTGCTGCTACTGCTGCTCTCACTTGGCTCTGAGCTATTAAAAAATGACTGCATCAAAGATGCTCTGTTATTTTACACCCTTGAGTTTGATCTGGTTTTAAAATTATTAACTTTTGTTTATTCTTTGGGATAAAAGATTAAATATTTTTTTTTTTAACCATGCAATAAAAGCTTAAGGCATTACAACTGCAGTGGTGGTAAAATGGAAATTATAACCCTTTACAAAGAAAGCATGGCTCCTAAACACTGGCCAGAACAAAGTGGTGGGATTTGTCATAGGTTTATGTGATGATTAGAGGTGAGAGTAAAGGGTTATGAATGAGGAACCTTCTAAAAACTGTTTATTTTAAAGAACCAGTGCTAATTTTATGAAATATCCCCACAGCATTTGGAATGCAGTTCATTTGCTTTAGAGTTTGTTAGCCTTGTACTTTGATAGAGTTTGTAGATTTTGTGTAGCGACTGCAATTAGCAATACAAGTGCAAATGCCATACAGAGCCCCAAGTGTCCAAGATTTTGTCTTTGGCCTTTTCTAAGCCTGGAGGCATTTATAGCAGAAACTGCTTTTGACAGGATCCATGTTATTTGTGTGCTTTTTTTAATGACACCATAGTATAAATGCTTAATTGCCTCTAAAAAAGAAAGCAATTCAACCCTGCTATTATGTTATAGGTAGTGAAATAAAACAACACTTGACAATATAGTTTGTAAATTGTTGTAATCTGGGGAAGAGGCATTTTCATGTGAAGTTATGAACTAGGTAGGATTCAAGTTTGCTTCGGTAAGATTTTAGCTTACATCCAGATTGTCTCCAGCGTATATACTCTCGTATCTATTTCTAACTTTGCACATCTCCTTCAACACTCAAACTTGCAAATATAACAAAATGTAAGAATAAGTTTCAAATTCCCATGTGATTGCACAGGCCATTCTGTTCATGGCCAACAAAGTGATCCCTCTTTATCTACATTTTTTCCCCAGAAAATATTTCACACACAAAGCCATTGTTTTGCAGCAATTTCCAGTACTACTTTTCACTCATGAAGCCAAATTAGCTTGACGATAAGATAGTGACAGACAAAATGTTTGAAATTTACACTATACATCACTTTGTAACTTCTGAGGTGTTTAATAAAAATAAGATGTAGTTAGAAATAAATCTTATTCCAAAGTCTGCGGATTCATATGAAGATGGACTTAAAATTATCACTGGCTCAGGACAGCACTGTGTGCAGGCTGTTCATCAGGATGGGCATGCTGTGGGAGTATGGAAGAAAAAACTCCTTATGCGAAAGAGCTGAAGGCAAGAAAAAAATGCAAATCTTCTAAAACATCTGTGTTCTTTTTGGTATCAGAATAGCTCTGCAATTTGGAATGTTACTCACGGGGAAGTAAATGACCTTACCGTAGGGTAGGGTCCTAAATGGTCAATAGGAAAAGGTCTCAAATGTCTCTACTGAGGTAGAGAAAGATGGGAGGCAACAGAAATTGAAACAGGAGAGTTTCCAGCTGAATATAAGAAACATTTTTATCCTGTGGACAGCCAGGTGGGGGTACAGCCTGCCCAAGTTGGTGGTCTGTCCTTCAGAGTTTCCAAGCCTGAAGAGGACTACATCCTGAACAACTAGGTGTGACATCACTGCTGACCCTGCCTGCAGCAGGAGGCTGGACCAGAGAACTCCAAGGGTCCTTCCAACCAGAATGAATCTGTCATCCAATGATATTTATGAATACTCACTTTGAGTTAAATGTTGTTTTCTAATATAAAGCAAAAACTTTTTAAAGAAGGGAGTTTCAGCTGCTGAAGCTTTGAATGTGCTACCAAAGTGTGTTATCTGATTCATCTTAGCCTGAGGAGGGTGGTCCTTTCATTGTTAACAGTTGATGTCCGTTGTTAAACCAGCAGAAAACCATAGTATTTGCAGATACAGGCCTCTTTACATGTATTTTGTAAGTAACAGAAATGAGAGTCGTATAGAAATAGGTCATCTTAATCTTTTGTTTATTTGGATATCATTGCTTTTGTTGATCTGTATCTGCTTTGGGATACTTGTAGCCCAGCAACTGTTTTGGAATATTAGTGGAGTCGGTGCTTGAGATTTTTAAATCTTTTGCTTATATGAGTATCAAAGCATAGGAAGCTTTCATTTACACATTTCCTTTTAAATTTTCTAGGTGGTATTTTGGTAAGATGGGCAGGAAGGATGCAGAAAGGCTACTTTTAAATCCTGGGAACCAGCGTGGTATTTTCTTAGTAAGAGAGAGTGAAACCACTAAAGGTATGTATGTGTCTGTGTATCTCTTCTCTCTCCCATTCCTTGCTCTCCCCAACAGCAAGGTGAACATTTTTATGCCTGTCCCATGATACATATGAATGTGCACACCATGTACAATGACACTTGGGGAGATAGGTTAAACACCTTTTTATATTTTGGTGAAGAACCAGATGTGACTTTTTTCCTAGGTGCTTATTCCCTTTCTATACGTGACTGGGATGAGGTCAGAGGTGATAACGTAAAACACTACAAAATCAGGAAACTTGATAATGGTGGATACTATATCACAACCAGAGCACAATTTGAATCTCTACAGAAGTTGGTGAAACACTACAGAGGTAAGCCCAAGTTCCAGTGTCCCAATGTTACCCTGTGCCTACTGTGAGGAAGGACTGCGTCCATAGCTTATTCTTAAAATTCACAACTATAAAATTTCTTTCTGATTTCAACAAAAAGTAAATGGACTAGATCTTCTTTATCAACATTAAGGCATTACTTTTGTTATAGTCTTACCCTTGCTTAACTGTTGTTAACTACTTTTTCTGTTTTCCAGAACATGCCGATGGGCTGTGTCATAAGCTAACAACTGTGTGCCCCACTGTGAAGCCACAAACACAAGGACTAGCAAAAGATGCTTGGGAAATTCCTAGAGAATCTTTGAGGCTGGAAGTTAAGTTGGGCCAAGGATGTTTTGGTGAAGTGTGGATGGGTAAGAGCTTAATGTGACACATTTCAGTTGTTCCTGTGAGTGTTTTATTAGTGTTTTAAGTAAATCATTATTGGGATCTGAAAAGAAAATATCTTAGAGAAATGAAGGGGAAAAATACCAGTTATGATCATGCATGTAATGGTAAAATTAATATTCAGTATAGTTCTAGTTTATGATTATTCTGTTAGCTAAGAAAACAGAAGAAAAAAAAAGTTTCAGCTGAAAATCTCTTTAGTATTGCAGTGAGGAATAAAACCTGATATGTTTTTCTAGGAACATGGAATGGAACCACAAAAGTAGCAATCAAGACACTAAAACCTGGTACAATGATGCCAGAGGCTTTCCTGCAGGAGGCTCAAATCATGAAGAAACTACGACACGACAAGCTTGTTCCACTGTACGCAGTCGTTTCTGAGGAACCAATCTACATTGTCACTGAATTCATGACAAAAGGTGTGGGACAGAATAGTTAGAAATACTACATTTCAGAGGTTATTTAAGACCTCAGGAACAAATCAAATGTTTAATTAATGTTACATATAAGCTAACTGGAGTATAAGTGTTAATTTTGATTAAATTAAAATGAGCAACGGTTGACCTACTTGGAACAGTTCTGATTTAGATTGTGGGCAGAGGCAGGAGTTTTTTGCACATCTGTGTCACCCTTGCTAATCTTCCAAGTACAAGATTGGGTTTTTTTTTTTCTCCTTATTTTTAGTGTGTACTGTCCATCACATTTAAATGGAACAGCATAGCTGGGAGTATTATTATGAGAGTATGTCTGCCTGTAGACAGGTCATGATAACAACGAAACATATTGAGCTTTGGGTCTTTTGTTGTGTCTTTCCCAGCAGAGTAATAGTAAATTTTAAAAAGGTTGAGTGTTTTTTTTCCCAGACTCCCTCCTTTATCCCCTTGTTTTCAGTCTTTGATCCTTCTTCCTTTGCTCTCTGTCATTTCCCCCTCCCCCTGCTGCTGAAACAGAGATTTAGAGATTTAGGCGGAATGTAGAAATAAACATCATAAGCATATGACTGTTAAGAAGCAGCAGATTTCCAAGTCAATTATTCCATTTTTTATAAAATGCAGACATCTGTTCAACTCATAGAGAAATTTTGCGGTCCTCATAAGATACAGAAGCAAGGGAGTAGCTAGTTGTGTTCAGTACTACACTACAAATGCATGGGTTTACTTTTTTCCTGTTTGGATGGGATTTTTAAAGGGTTATTATATAAGATTAAAAAGGTAAAAAGGAACAGAAAATGTAAAAACTTCCTTCTGCATTTTTGTTCCTAATAACACTAGACAGCCATGCAAAATCAGTTCTCATTGTTCAGAAATCAGGCTTCAGCAAGGCAGTAAGGAAAGAATATTTATAATTGTCTAAAGAAAAGCAAAGCTCACTACCAGAAGGGGTTACCTTGTAAAAGCAGAAGTAAAGAATTATAATTTGTCTAAATTATGGATTCAGAATGCTGTTGGAAGCTTCTTTTTATAGCTTTCCTTTCACTTTTCATATTTTACAAAAAAACCCATAGAACTCCTTTGTTCTAAGCTAGTAGAACAATTTATTTTTATTTCCCCTTTTACAAGGAAAAGAAGCAGGTACAATTGCAAAGTATCCATCTGTTTTCTGCCGTGTGGACAGGTTACTAGAAATCAGTGTGAAATCTTTGCTCCTCTTCAGTCCTTTGATCTCATGAACCAAGGTCACAAAAAGTCTGTGCAAATACACACAGCAAACAGCAGCAGCAGTGTGAGTCTGGCCTGCCACATTTTTACTTTCACTGTGCAAAATTCAGCAAGTTATTAAAGATATGTTGGAGAAATCTAACTCAGAGTTACTGCTATGAACTGCTATGAATCCACTTCAGGATATGCAGTCAAGTGATTTCTTTCTCCACCATGGCTACATTTATAATTTTGTTACTGTAATTTGGACAGTGACAAGAGTGATTAGGTACCAATCTTTACCAGTTTCTTAGGAAAGAGGTCATATTCTTACCTCATGTGACATAATGCTACCTGTAGGGAAAATGTTATGTAGAGACAAAGCTTTACTGCACAAGTAAAGGTTGGAGTCTTAACAGAAGCACAGGACCTTGGGACTGATTTCAGATATTGCTCATGTAATGTTCTGGGTATGATTGCATTATATAAATGGGAGAAAATAAGGTCTCGTAAAGAGTGGAAGATAGTTTTCCCTGTAGGAAAGAAAAAGCAAAAAAATTAAAGCAACAATTTCAGAATAATTTCTCTAGTATATGACTGAGTCTGGCAGAAAAATGTAAGTAAGGTATAGAGGTTTTTTTGTTCTGGAATTATAAATCTCACAGTGGAATAAAGTCCAGCTAGGAGGAGCACAATTCCAGTGTATTGCCAGAAACAGCAGTTTGTTTTATTAGTGTTTAGTTATTTGCATTGTTGAAATGGATTCCAAACCACCTGGATAGAATTGCACTAACTAGGTACCACTGCAGAGGTAACTATGGGCATGATCATTGGGTCACATATTCTAGTAAATGATAGATTTTCAAATACAGATTTCATGAGATAAATGTGTCAATCACAATGTGTAAGAAAAAAAATCTCATTTGTGTTTTCAGGTCAAGTTAATGTTTATGTTTTTTCCT
This sequence comes from Vidua chalybeata, assembly GCF_026979565.1. NCBI lineage: Eukaryota > Metazoa > Chordata > Aves > Passeriformes > Viduidae > Vidua > Vidua chalybeata. Next base: position 105,290,106 of record NC_071530.1, read on the forward strand.
CTTCTTTTCCCCCAAATTGTGTTATGTTTTACAGGCAGCTTGCTAGATTTCCTTAAAGAAGGGGAAGGGAAATACTTAAAACTTCCACAGCTGGTCGACATGGCTGCTCAGGTACCAAAAAAACTGTATTTTGTGCTTAGAGAAGAGGTATCACATATCAACTAAACATAAATATCAAATGCTCTGGCTGTTGTATGCTGCTCTGTGTTACACCTTCTGTTGTGGGTTTGTAATTTGTCAGAAAGGAAACAGTCTGGTTTGCAATTAGCAGATACTGCACAGCCAGACACACTAATCAGTGCCAAGCTCTTGGTTGCTAAGCTGTAATTCCTATACTTATACAATGGGAATAGAGTTAAAATAAGGGTATGCAACTTAATGCTTGGGAGAAATGTATATAGTCATGAAAAATAACCTTTTATAACACTTTTCTTTTTGAGATTGCGGATGGCATGGCTTACATTGAAAGAATGAACTACATCCACAGGGACCTCCGGGCAGCTAACATTCTTGTAGGAGACAATCTTGTGTGTAAAATAGCAGATTTTGGTTTAGCAAGGTTAATAGAGGACAATGAGTACACTGCAAGACAAGGTAAGGCCAGTTAATTTATTTAATAAGACCAGTTGCCTTTCAATTGCTTAGAACTATTACATTTAGCAGAACATGCCTGTGTATTTTGTGTTCATTGATAAAGATCATGCATGGAAGTGTGCTTTCACAGCTCTGTTTAGGTGAGCCCCTTGCCTAAGTGCAATCCTAGTAAACTTCCTTTGTTCAAAGTTACGTGGCAGTTTGTTGTGTTTTCAAAAAGCACTTCTAATTATATTTGGGGCATAAAACATGCTACAGTTTGAAGAGAGATGAGATTCCAGAGAAATTGTTCATCAGTTTCACTTTTTGAAACATATTTAAGTAAGACTCTCAAATGTCTTTAGTGCTTCCACATATTGTAGCCAGTACTTGCTGTCCTAGTTTGAGAAATATTAAAATACTATACCACCTTGAATTTTATCAATAAAGCAAAGTATAAAAATATTTTAGTGTATTATTCTTTTCAAAATATTTTGAAGTGTAAGCAAACTGTGGATTAGCAAGGGAATATTGAGAATCTGTCTTTCCAATGTTTGTAGGAGCTAAATTTCCAATTAAATGGACCGCGCCAGAAGCAGCGTTGTATGGTCGGTTTACAATCAAGTCGGACGTGTGGTCATTTGGAATTTTACTGACAGAGCTGGTAACTAAGGGGAGAGTGCCATATCCAGGTAACAGGGAGATTTAATAGATTTTTCTTTTCTTTGTTGTATTCTCTGCCTCTGAAGTTACCTTTTGTACTTTTTCCCTTCATTCAGAGCCCACAGTTGACAAGCAGAGACAAAAACTTAGTCACACCTCGCTGGTTCCTTTCACAAAGATACTTTGGTTATTTTCAGATTAAATATTGCATATTTTAAAATGTTTTAAGATAATAGCACTTCTAAATGTGACTGACAGTTTATTTCAGATTAGTGGGTATCCTTATATTTTCTATCTGTTTGTTCCTGATTTTTCTACTTTTGACATTTTCCCAGACTACAGGGAGCATCACTACACTGAACCTGCTAAACCAGTTTTTGAAACTAAACATTTTGCAGCACATATTTTGCTTGATCTGGAATGTGTAAGGCAGTTCTGTTAGGGATATATAATGCCTTTTTCTTGGCCTGATTTCAAATTAAGTGGTCCTTGAGTGGAACCTAAGGCAGGGAGAAGCTATATGTGCTTGAGTCTCCTCTCTGAAAGGACAGGTCCAATGCAGTGGGAAAGGGAAAAGGACCAGGTGTTGAGGAATTACCAGTGTACTGAAATATTTTTCAGAAAGAGTATTTAATGCAAAATGTAAAAATTCATTCACTATAAAGTGTGTTTATTAAGGGTTCTGTTCTGATAGAATCAGATGCATTGCAGCTGCAGAAGTTCTTGAAAAACTTTGGGAAACTGTTCTTTACATAATATCATTCAGAGCTAATATGCTTTCATTTTAGGAATGGTGAATCGAGAAGTTCTGGAACAAGTGGAACGTGGCTATAGGATGCCTTGTCCACAAGGCTGCCCAGAGTCTCTCCATGAGTTAATGAAACTCTGTTGGAAGAAGGACCCTGATGAGAGACCAACATTTGAGTATATACAGTCTTTCTTGGAGGACTACTTTACTGCTACAGAACCACAGTACCAGCCTGGAGACAATTTATAAGCCAACAGTCTATATAACAAATGCACAAATCTGCCAAATGTAAAAGACTTGCAAAGAATTCCTGAAGTCTCTAAGGAATCACAGGAAAGAAAATCTTCGCTACTTTGCATGCTCTTAATGGCAAACTGGAATTTCATAATGCAGTTGCACAAAACCACTTTTAAAGTGTTATACTCTGATTTACCAATGACATATTTTTTATTTTTTCCTCTTTCCCATCTTATTTTCAGGGTCCAAAGGAAGCTTACTGAAAATACGGGGCAGAAAAAATGAGTGTTGGTGTGAACAATAGCAGAAAAACCAATGTTTCAAATCCTTTATTCTCCTAGTATTTGCTGATCATTCTACCAATGAGGGAATTGTCTGGAATTAGTGATCTTGGGGTAAGGCCTTTTTAAAGCAGAAGAACTTTGTGGGACCAAGCAATTCTATTCCAGTTCAGTAAAACTCCCTGTGTTTAAAACTACGTATGTGTGGCCCCCAACCCTCGCAAAACAAAAGCTGGTACAACTGTATTTGATTTATAGTCTCAATCTTTAAGCTTCCATTTCATGGACTTAATTAGGGTAGGCAGGTAAAAGGAGAAATTGGAACAGTGAATGAGAAACTTGATCTAAATGGTAGACCTCAATAGTAAGATTAGAGAGCATAATGCACTGTGTTAATCCTTGTGTTAATATAACTGGAAAGTAGCATGAGAGATTTTTCCTTTTTTCTTTCTGCATAGCTAATTAAGAATAATGAAGGTAACTAGAAAATGAGGTATTATTTTATAAAATTATGTTGATAAAGTATGATGATATTTGAACTTGAAGCTATGTAATACAATCACAGGGGGAAAGCCTTTAATCTTTTAAGCTCCAGTGGAACAGCAAGCTTTTGTATGGGAAGACTACCTGAACAAAGTTACAAAGTTCACCAGGAAAGTAAGACTGAAGCTGGTAAATGGCCACCTTTTAGTCCTTTTTCAGAGACAGGTTTGGTACTGTTGTATGTGGCTTGTAAGTGTTAACGAAGGTGGTTGCCACAAGTGCTATCTGTCACTAGTTCAGGGATTTGATTGCACTTTTGCTTTTCTTGGCTATTAAGACACACACACAGTTGCTCTTCCCACTTCTGCCCTTCTTACAGAATTATTTAACTAAAAACAAGTGAAAGAAAATGTGAAAGTATAAAAAGTAAAGGGATAAAATATATTTAATATTGTCCAAGTAATTAAATTTGCTGGTATTCAGCCCAGCTGACACTACATCTGGATTTATTTTCTTTGGCTACTGACATATCAAGCAATAACATCAAGTCTTTTACTCAACAATTTGCATGAGGTTCTTGAATTTCTGATCAAGCTTATATACTTTAATTTTGAAACACTCTTACTTAGTTACTGGCTTGGAATTCATATTATCATTGTAAAGCTATCCAACAAATGAATTCAGAAAAGCTAGTAATATAGTTCTGGTACTAAACTTAACATTCATGGGTTTACACTACATTGAATCCAACTACCAAACAGATCTGTGTAGGAGCAGTGCCATCATTTTTCATTTTCCCTCATCATTGCTCATCAACTGTACATCTGTGGTTATCAAATTTTAAAAGGGCTTTCTGTAAGAAAAACAAAAACAAAACAAAAAACACATACACAAAATACTCAAAAAACCCAAAAAAAGATGATGAAATTTTAATTTTTCTAAATATTTTAAAATTAATAACACAATCATATGAGTTTATGTATTAATACAGTCATAACAAAAAATGCCAAAAATGACACTGGCATTGTATGGATTTTTAATTACTGAATGGAACAGTTCATTGTAATAACACTTGTATAGTAAAGGAATAAAACACTAACTTAATGAACGTGTTCATTGTAAATGGTTGTGTATTATAAAACTTCTCCAAAAGAGTTTGTATGTTTATGAAAATTTATTTGTTTCACCTGAAGACCTTGATGTGGTTCTTACCCTAACAGAGTTTAAAATTCACATTCACACTTTTTATATAAATAGTAATAAGTTTAATTATGTAACTAAGTATTTTTATAAAGTATGGCATTGTTGAACTGTTTTGCAGAATTGGTTCAAAATAAATTTCACCTTGATTGCATCTGCTTATTTGAGGTGGGGCAGGGGAGAAGGTGGGAGGGGGACAAAATCAGAATAGCCTTCACATTGAGGGGAGAAGGATGGGAATAAAACATTCATGAGATTCTCTTTATCCTCTGTAAATTGTACTTCCATACAGGATTGTGAGTTCATTGTGCATTATTGTTGTTAAAACAGAGACATTTTCTAGACCGGTTCACAGGTCCTTGGCAGGAATGGGTTAAAGCAATTCTGCCTGGGTTTAAAACAAACCCCTGTGGTGGACAGACAGATGGACTTGGGATTCTTGTGAGAGCAAGTCCAACTTAAACTCTCATCTGGCAATCACTGTCACATTGTAAGGCAAGCACATATCTTCCCTCTTGTTTTCTCTGGGATTAGCAGCCACTGTTCACTTCTGTCTAATTTTCAGGGATACATTTTTATACATTTGTTCTTGTGATAGCCAGTGTTTTATCTCAACCTCATTGAATGTTACCTGTCTCAATGGCCAGTATGACTCAAGGTGCAGATCCTGGCATGCATATACAGTGCCACTGTAGGTCAAGGAGCTAGTGCTGTTTGAGTTTCAATAATAACTAACATAGCACTAAAACCATTCTTCTTACAGAACCTACAAACTGCACAGTTTACTGTATTTTTAGTATTTCCTGTAATGTAATTAATGTTTTACTATTTTTAATGAGAACAATCATGTAATTTCTGGTAATCTGTACTCCTCCCTGTTGTCCATCCAAACCTTGTGATTCCCATTCTGCATGCTAGGCCTGCAGACTGTTCCTGTCATGCATTGTTTCAAGCTGTAGTATTTTAAGAATATTTTCATAGTATTTTTGAGTAAACTTCCAAACATAAACATGTGTACAATCCTACTATTTAGATAAAGTACATTCCTACTTTAGCATAAAGCATTATGAAAAGAACCTTATGTGTTCTTATCGTTGCAACCACTGAATTGTCATTTCACTAGACTTGTGAGTAGCCCTTATGACTGAAAAGTAGCCTTGGAAAGGTTTGGAGGGGGTTTTGTTGGGTTTGGTGGGTTATTTTGATTGGTTGGGTTTTTTTGGTTTTTGGGGTTTTTTTTTTTTGTTTGTTTAAAGAAAGACTTCTAGAGTTTGCTGATGGGCAGAAACAAGGGAGAATGCTGTCTTACCCACAGTCATCTACAATACTATTTATTCTAAAACATGTTTTCTGCAGCTGGAGTGAGTATAAATGAGTAGAAAGAAGTAAACTTAATGAGCCCCCACTTTTGTTATTTATTTTCAACTGTTCAATAAACTTCTCAGTTTTTAAGTTTTCCGTGGAGATGCTGTAGGTGATTGTATTTGTGGCAATGTTCCCCCGACACGACTTCACTTAGAGCTATGCAGTCACATTGGGTTTAAACCACAGGAGCACTCAACATATGCTAAGCAGGAGGCTCAAATCTTCACACCTGGCTTGAGGAATTTAGGGCTAGATTGGAAAAAAACTGATCTGGGCACCAGAAGCAGATCTGGGTGGATAAGTGCCTCAGTCTGGAACTGTTATTCACCCAATAACTATTGCCTTGTGCAGTAGGTAGTTGGGCTCTGTGCAAATGTCTGAAGTGCAGGTGCCTTCATGGATACATCTTGTTCCCACTTCAGCCTCATTGTAGTACAGGAACAAAACTGCCTTTGACCTTCCAGGCCCTGCAGGAGAGTGACTATCAGTGTGGGGCTGGGAGCACACCCCAAATATACATCTCTGACAGACACCTTTCCAAGATAGGGTGGGAAGAGTCAGGGGACGGAGATGAGGTGGTTGTATCTATTTTCGATGTAACAGCCTGGAGTGTAAAACCTGGGTTCTGATCAAGAATCCTGGCTAGCTGGGTGTCAGCTGTGAGAGACTGTTATGAGGGTGTTGAGAGTTGGAAGCAGAACCCACAGAAGAATTTTGCCCTCAGCTGCAGACTTTAGCATTTCCTCAAGAACCAGATTATTTTCTTTGCACTTTTTCCTAGTGACACAGAGAGAGTGTTAGCTACAGAAACAGAAACAGCTTCCCTGCTTCTTTCTCCCTTAGCATAGGGGAGAAAAAGGGGGCGAGTGGGATAGAAAGATGGAGGCAAGCAGCTGAGGTACCACTCTTCATCACTGGGCAGAGGGAAGCAGGCTGAGGGGTGTGGCATGGCAGATGTCATATATTCTTGTCTCTCTCATATTTTGAAAAGGAGGTGGAAATGCAGGGGAACTGAAGAGCATCTGTTCCCTTGTGCACAGTGGAAATGGAGCAAGGCTAATGCCAAGTGCTGCTTCTATTCTCTCTGGTAGCTCTGGGCAGCTCACCCCGACTGGTTTCTAGAAGATCTCCTTCACATTAGTTGTGGAGTCCCAAGCATTGCTTTGCTCTCAGAAATTTCTATGAACCTTGATCAGCTCTTAGGAAATTTAAAAAAACAGAAAACAAAAACAAGATACTGAGAGCCTGACCAGAGAGTTATTACTGGCCCCTGGATCCCAAATGACAGTGTATCAGACTCTGGGAGGTAGCTTAGCATTCCTTTCCTAGCGTACGTATGTGGATGTAGGATTTTGTGTCAGGTTTTCCTCCTCTCCATATATAGGTATGGTGTGCCTAGGAACTTCACAGAGCTGAGACATTACCCATAGGACCCATGTTCTTCTCTGGTCCTACTCTTTGAGCTTATTTTCCTTGTTAGTTCTGCATGCAAACGTGCTTTTTGTAGGTAGTACATTGATAATATTTTTTTAACATTCTCTTTAAAGGCATAGTTTTTGTCAAATTGTAACAACCACTGTTGTTGGGGTATCAAAGTAATTATTTTTTGTGTATTTTTACAGAACACTGTCCATCTTCTCTTAGAATTTAATATACTGTAGGCAAGAAGAAACGTGTTGGCCATTGTGTTGTTTTTGTTTTGTTCTTAAAGACAGGACAGATACCCAGTTAATCCCAGCAGGGTCTAGAAACAGACTGGAAATCTAAAAGGGAAACCTGAATACAAGCAGTTTTGATGAATTAGTCATGTACCAACTGGAAAGCTGACTGCTGTGAAAGCATTCCTTTCTTTAATCAAAAAGCTACTGCCAGTAGGAGCACTTCCTTTGTGCCCTGCTGCTAGGTTATTGAGTCTCTAGCTGAGGCTGCTGGTAAGTACATACTGGGAAATAGATAAATCTGTGCATTTTACCTTTGTCCCTGAAAATCCATCCCAGGCGTGCTAACTGCACTTTTTTTTCCTGCACCTCCACAGGTGCCAGCTGCTGGATTCACCATTCATTCAGTACCCCCCAAACACACACATTTATTTACATTTGGGACAGTCTTCCAGGAGCTAAATGGCCGTTCATCCTTCTCTTGGTTTCAGTGTTAGGCAATGCCAGGGGTGTATTTGCTGAAATAAGGAAGGGTAAGGAAGCATTTCTGCTCTTTCAAAAACAAAATATGATAAATCTCAGTTCATTATGACTCCTATGATAAAAGTGCCACACGTGAAGAGAACATCTAATCATTTGATTGCAACTTCATGAGATCAGTGAGGACTTTTCCCTGCTTCTCCAGAAAGTGTAGACAATGCCACTCAGGGAGATGCTCATGGTGTGCTGTGGAAAAGGGAATGACCATGCTGAATTGCAGCCCTGTTCAGTCCTGCTGAGGAGGCCAAGTCAATGATTCTGTCCTTCTGGAGAGTTCCCAGGAAAAGTCAAGAGTGTTGGTTCACATTCCTGAAAGTGAAAGCTGGTGACTAGATGACTTGGGTTCCTTACATGCCTCTCTCCAGCTTCCTCTCCTCTCAGTTCTAGCTGGGGTGTTTGCAACCAATCAGCTTTTATTTCTCCATTGTGGCTGTGCAGTAATAGCATGGACACATATGAGAATTCACAGGTTGGTATTTTCTCTTTTTTAGGTGGAAGGTGCCTGGCAAATTCAGCAGCTCTATAAGAGCAAGGTTAAATCTGTACCCCTTTCACTGGAGTTTTGATTTTGTTCTGTATTACCCTCTTCATTTCTGGAATGACTCTGTCTTTCAAAGTAGCTTATGACTACCATGAAAGTATATTATTTCCATTATGCTAAAAGACTAGAAGTACAATAGAAACAATTTCCATATTTACATTTTAGTCTAGTGTTACTTGTTAAAGTGATGGCATCAAAATCTGTCCATTTAATTTTCTTGACATCTTTACCAAAAGCTGCCATTTGCAAGGAGAGGATTTTTTTTTTCCACATGGAAGTGAAGTTCAATCAATTGCTTCAGTAAGTTAAAGGTTATAATGAGCAGATTACAAGTAGGCTAAATATGAGCTCTGGCGCCACTGTCATTAGAATGGCCCCAGCCTTTTCAGACTGCTACTAAGTGTTCTGAAGAGCAAGGGTGTATATACTTAGCAATAGATATGCCCCTGATTTCAATTGATCAGTAAAGTAGGAAGGAATGACCTTTTTGGCAACCTGGGGATGACAAAGAGCATTCAAGAGGATAGTGGGATACATATCCACTATGAAAGGTCAGCCTATCTTGTGGAAATGCTCTTGATCTATTGACAAAATAGCTTGGGCTTAATTTGTTTTTTGTTCCAAGACAGACACTGTTATGCCAGGCAATAAACAGAAATCTACAGAGAGGCAGCATCTCTCCCAGGGGTTTCTAAGGCATTTACCATCCTGTCCAACAACCCTTATTGCCTAATACATAGCATTTCTCACACACTCTCAAACAAATGAGATCAGTGTCATTATCTCTGTCATTATCCTTTTTCAAGGGGAAAAGGGGTGTTTTGACTCATCCAGGGTCAAGTTGAAGACAGTGATCAAGCAGCAGCCAGAATCTAGCATTTGGTTGATTGAACATTTCCTTTCAGATGGGCAACCTTTAGCATCACCTACCAACCCTGACCCCTGGTCTTGAGCTTGGAGAAGAAAATCTGCAATAATTTCCCATTATTGCTCACAATGGACACCTGAGCTACTGAAGAAAAAAAAAAAAAAAAAAAAAGCCAAGGAGAGAGAGAGAGAGAGAGAAACTTGTATAAAACCTGTGGGCCCAGTCCTGCACAGCAATCTGGCTGCCACAAAGCCAGTGTACCAATTACATCATGAAGACAGCATGGAGCATGGATCTCTAGCCTGGGGCTTGCCCAGGGGTCCCGGGATGCAGCTAGCCACATTTCAGACAGCCCACACGTGGGTGAGTGCTGGACCTTGGCCTCTGAGAAAGGCAGTGACTGTCAATGGGATCTGCCTTCCCAGGTCACTGGGCTGCCACATGTCAGACACACGGCCAGGGGGCAGGGTTTTGTTAGGCAGTTTGGACAGGACTCAGCTTGTGTGACTGTTCCACAAGCATTGCCCAGTGAGCACATTCATGAGTTCCCCTACGGTTCTCATTGCTCCCTTCTTGTACCTTGGTGTAGGTTCCAGGCATCACTGGTTTGCAGCAGTGCCCTTTCAGCCCTACACCATAGAATGAGCACTTCCTTCTTTGCCATTCCAGTCTGTTTCACTGATACTGCGAATATGTCAAAACCCTCTAAGCACTCAGCTGAACACCCACAAAACCTCTGACTTGATGATATCATGCCTTTTCCTCCTTCAAGCTACCTTTGCAATTGTTTCTCACAGAAATGTCTCGTTTGGTTTTTTTTTTAATTCACTTACAATCTAGCAAGTACATACTCAGTTATTTTAAGCTTATTTAGGAACAAACCATTATCTTTAGTAAGCCTAAGACTGGAGTCTGTGTATCACCTGTTTTGTTATAAGATGCTGAAAACCCTCCCCGTCGTCATGGGTGAAATGTGCGTAGTACAACCTGCCTAGATACATAAATTACCTCAGGCACATGTAGTACATCCAAGAAAAATGGGATGGGATATTGTTCCCACAATGCAGTTGTGAACAGCAGAGGAACAGAGACACAGGCAAGGAAAATGTCTTAGCCAGAATCACGCAAAGGAGTTCTCACAAAACTGTTTCAGACATTGGTTACTCATACCTCAAGCAAATACCCTAAGCAGAGGAGAATTTACAGAACTGGAATCACTATCTCTTAACTCTCAAGACTGTTTATTCCATGCTGCTGAAGAAAATGATGGCTGGCACAAGGCTTATGCTCTGTCTGTCCTTTCTCTGACACTCTGCAGTTTGCTGAAGATTGGCATATGGTTTACCCTGACAAAAACCTTTGCTCAGAATAAATGTTGACATTGAGTAGTGGTATGTGCGACTGGAAAAAAACAGTTCTGGTATGGCCCTGAGTCCTGGGGACTTGAAACAGCTGGAGCACAACTGCTATTACCTCACTGCCAGAAACAGAATGCCTTATGAGGAAATGAGAACTCGAACGTGACTGCAAGTACCAAAACAACTCAGGGAGATGCAGCAGTGGCTGGGAAGAGATGGTATGTAAAGGCTGCCTAATTTGAAGAAATGCTGTTTTTCTCACAGAATAAGGGGCTCTGATGGCCTCTGTCCCCTTAACAGTGTTTTGGACTGCCAGTCTAGGGTGGCTGTTTTCTTCCTCTGCGGAGTGGGAGGTGATACAGAATAGCTTTCATCTTGAAAGCCCTTTGTGATTTTTTTTTGTTTTGTTTTTTGTTTTGGTTTGGTTTTGGTTTTGTTTTGTGGGTTTTTTTTGTTTGTTTGTGTTTTTGTTTGTTTTGGTTTTTTGTGGGGTGAAGGGGTAAGATCTGGAAACAGGAAGTATAAGATGAAGCATGACCACTCAACTAAACAGTGGCCACCCAGGTCTGGCACAAAATGAATGGTTCCATGCTGGTACTTCAAATTCACAGACTGTCTGAAAAGGTTAATTCTCAAAGTATCAGCTGAGGAAATGGCCCACAATCCTTCTGTTACAGGCATTTGGATGTAATGAGGCAGTAAATTCGGCTATGCTTGGCAGTCATATGTGCTGTCAAGGCTTTCTTTATTCATGTGGTCAATAGAGACATGGGAGAAATTTTCAACAACTTTGAAGGCTTCTCCAGAGAACTTATCAGCAACAGGCAACTCTGCTGGAAGACACATTTTAAGGTGCTGTTGTGAAAAGGACGGTAACAAAGATGTAAGTTGTGAATTTTCACAAAATAGTTTCATTTGCATTCTTAGAAATTGGGAACATGTGCTGTTCTCAGCAAGCCAGTGTGAAAGTGACCAGTCAGAATTCCAGGGGGGTATTTGATGCAAGTTGCACATTTCTACACCTTCTCTTTTTTTTTTTGTAATTTTTAATCAATATTACTTGTTTTTTGTTGTTTTTTTTTTTTTTTCATAGTGACTTTTCCGCTTGCTGCACTATCAACGGTGCAGCCTTTTAAACTGTGGGGAACAAAACATCATTTAACAGAAACTGAGACACCAATGAGTATCAAACCACTGTGGATAACACTGAGGGCTCTACATTTTTTTGCTCAGTAGATTGGACCAGAGAAGGGCATTGTCCACTTGGCTATAGGTGCTGTCCAGAAAACTCTGTGGGCCAAAGAAGAGGGAAAGGTGACGCCCATGGGACTTCAATGTAAGAATGCTCATTCAGTCAGAGACATCCTGGTTGCCCTCATTTGCATGTGGTCTTGATTTTGAAATAATCTATACATGTGATTGGCTTTAAAATATCAAATAAAATGCAGTCATTGCTGAGTTCTTGGAGAGTCTGCCCATGCTTAATTTTTGCAGGATGGAAAATTGTAGCCACTGCACAGTGCTTAGTGCTGGAATTGGTTGGAACATTACAGAGTAATTTTGTGGAACTCTGGCATTTCTAAAAGAAAATATTTCTGCTGAGTCCTGTTTATACCCTTCTCTTTATTTCATCTTTTTTACTCACATACTTTAATCTGAGATTTTCACCTTTTAGCCACTACCCTACTGAATATGCTGTTTATCTGGGAGCCATGCATACTTAACATGTTACTATTTATTAAAAATAGCCTTTTTAGGCAGTGATGTGCCATAAAGGCAGCCTGGTTAGAAAGGAAAATGACTGAACAAAAGATACGCCTGCTCAAAACAAAACAAAACAAAAAAAAACAACTGACATAGAAAGAGCTGCCTGGAATTGCGAGCCTGGGGACCAGCCCTGTGAACTAGAGGAAAACATCCTTGAAAAGGGCAGCTGGCCTCTTTGAAGTGCAGCTGAGGTACCTAGAAACCAGAAACATCCACAGATACCACTGATAAGCACCAAACAAGGAGACTGTAACAACAATTTGTCATGTGAGTGTAAAACAGTATGAAAAAAATAATAGCTTTGAAAGAACTGAGAACAGCATCCCCAATTGTCTGTGAAAAATAGAAATTAAACAGGATCTATTGGCTGCTCAATGCCCCACTCCCTCTTATGACTATGTGCTATTAAAACACCTTATGTTCATCCAAAAATGAGCCTGAGAACTTCTTGGTCGAATCCCATAGAACCTTTCTATGAGCTTTTGGGCTCTCCCCAGAGACACCTGGCTAAAAAAAGTCTGTGATACGGATCATTTTGGAAATGGGACTCTACCAGCTCTCTTACTGTCTAGGTCTGTCCTCCTCCCTTTCAGGAAGGGTTGGTCCCCCAGGCTGTTCCCACCTTTTGAGATGGTTTTGCTGCTTTTGAAATCTGGCAAATTCACTTCATATCAATAGCATAAATATTAATATATAAGTAAACATTAAAAATCTACTGTTATACCATTGATAAATTTGCTTCATTCATGATAAACAATAATCTAAAATAGTATATAACTACTTTGTTGCTGTTCTCATTGGTTGTACCACAATACTGATTCATGTTATTATTAATTGATACCATGCTCTTGTTTGATAATATATATTATTGATGGCAGATATTAATTTGAAATAACTTGATATATATTCATTCTTATTCATTTTATTAACAATAGATATGTTTTCTAGTGGCAATTTTTGTTGTATTTGTGGTAATCTGTAATAAAGGAAAGAAATTTAGTGGGCAAAGCTTTCACATCCTCATGTATTACAGACTCCCACAAACCACAGCTATTATCTCTCCACGCCTTTTTAAATAATCACTCCATCAATACTGCTTCCATAATGAAACCAGGTTAATAAGGATGCTCAATCCTTAACAATTTTCAGGAGAAAGTGTCAAATGTTCTTGCTTGGTGTTGAGAACCATTTAGCTTTGGTGTCAGGAATTAATTTTGCATGCCAAATGTAAATGTTACTTGCATTTTGTGACATTTCATCATAAAGAAAAAAAATCCATATGTTATGGCATCACTGTGGTTCCAGTTATTTAATTTGTTATTTTTTTCTAGTTTATGTGAAAGTTAGAGGTCAACATGGTCAGAAAGTCTAAAGGAACTGGGCGTTATTAGAAGAGTACATGTTTTACCTGGCATCCAAACTAAAATGGTCTTACAGCTCATTTCAGACAGAAGCTATGTCACTGTCAGGGAGTGTTGCTTTCTGCCCAGAGAAGTCCTTCCCTCCTAACATGCCCTCTTCCAGTGTCTGTTCTTGAGCAGAGATGCAAACTAGCCCCTCTCCCAGGGAAGCTCTACAGCTTGTCTGTGCCTCTCTGGCGTCACAGCCGGCAGTGGGGACTGATGTCTACAGCTATAGGAAGCTGTGCACTTAAAGAAGGTGCTTTAATCTGTAGGACTTTGTTTAGGGTTTGGACAAGAAGCTGCTTTTATTTAAGTCTGGATAATTGTGAGTTTGTTTTCATTTTTTTTAATGGCTGGGGGCTTTTTCACAAAAACAATTCCTTGCTGAAAACTACAAACTTGGTAATTTAATTGCCTTTGCTACCATTGTCTGCTAGTAAACATTTGGCCTTCACGTGTTGAACTGTTTGCTAAAGTGATCAGTCATTCTGGGGGGGTGGTGGAATTCCCTTCAGTATCAAGATCTAAAAGATCTTAATATAAGTTTTATATATATGTATATATATATATATATATGTATATAGTTATCTTACAATAACTGGGTATTTCCTTTTCTGAGAGCAGGAGGTATGAGAATAGGGGTGTTCTCTGTTTTAATTTGACAGCTAAAATAGTGTGACTTGGTTTTCCTGTTTAATCTTTTACTCCTGCTTGGATAGAGTTTAAAAAGAAGCTGAAAAGGGCTTATTATCAACTACTCACAGCCATGAAATTAGGTAAACACACATTTGGCAGTGCAACACAAGCTGATGAGGGAGGGGGGTGTGAAGGTTTAGAATATCTGCTGTTTCAGTTCCCCGCTTGCTTCAGAAAAATGGGGAAAAGATTGACAGGCAATCCTCAACTGATTAGCATTACTTAATTTTTTTTCATCATACTGTTTTATCATGCTATGGGGTTTTTTTTATTTTATATGTCATGCTTGAAGCAGGCTGCCAAGCATTTGCTATCTGCATGGAATACAGATACATTACTGGTGTGCTACCAGAGGAGGAAGCTTATGGTAAGTCATCTTTCCTTCAAAGCTGGAGTTCTGGTACCCTCCATTTTCCTAATCCTGGACTTGTCTCATCAGTTTTGATGGGAGTAACTCTGTCAGGAACACACCATCAGCCTGTGAGACTGACAGGCTCGAGGAACAATGGTAATGATGAAGCCTGGAGTGTGAGGAGAATTTGATCCAGTTCAGTGTAATTTGGTATTCATTCTTGTTCCCCTGCAGAAATATTCCAAAATGGTCTGCTTGGGAAAAAAGAAAGGTGTGATCTTAAGTACATCAGTGCTTGATGCAAACAGTTACTTCCCATCTCTTAGAGTGGGAAGGGACTGTGTGAGATGAAACCTGTTGTTTGCTGGCATCTTCCTGTGTGTCCCAGGAGTGCAATGTCAAACATCAGGTTTGTGCCACAGTGGTGATGTTTTGCCATGTAACTCTTTGCATTGGGTTAGCAGGGAGCTTGCACCAATCTCTGCTTCTTCCAAGGATTTATCTGCTTTGCAGTTCTTTTGCAATAAAAAAGCTAGGGAGAAGAAGGAAGGGCTTATTTGGCCAAACTTATCTATTTGATTAAAATGCCATGTTTTGGGAAAAATAAAGAAGTAAAAACATCCTTCAGTTTTCCCAAATAATGTTATTTGATGCATTATTTAACAAAACAATATGCTGTTAACTAAAACACAGCCTGACTTCTAATTATTCTTATCTGCTTCAGAACAGAAAATGTTAAAGTATGGACATCTGACTTATTCAGGATCCTATTCCTGTCTGGGCTACTCAGACCAGCAGTTAAAACAGGTTTGAATGTTCAATTTTACAGCTGTAAGATTTTAAATAGTATGTGAAGTGGGAAATGCTAACAGATGATGATCAATTCTCACTGCTTGCTCCTGAACACAAGTTTTTCTGATTGACTGAAAATCTATCATTACCATTTGGGGAGGTAAAAAAGTGGGCTCAATAGCATTTCAGTGATTTTCCCAGTTAGGCAGAGTTTATGAATGAAGATATATCCATGGAAATAACATAGAAATGGAAATTTCTTTGTTGGTATATTGTGTGTAAGAGTGAGTTTGCATGGGTACAGCTGTTGTTGGTTTATGCAAGGGGCTTATGCACATGGGGATTCTCAGGGGAGTGCTATGAATTAACCAAAAGTATGAGCATTAGGAGTGTTAGTGAAAGTACATAAAATCTGTGCTTCGATAGCCACATTGAGAAGCACAGTAACCTTATCCTGTGGTAACTTCATGGATGAGAAATGGAGATGCCTTCTTCAGAGTCAATATGAACCTCAAAATTTGATAAATTCTGGTTTAATCTATAAATTCTGGTTGCCATCATTTTGAGGGATACTCTGGAACTGTCAGTAGCAGAGGGCCCTTGGCTTCCTTCATAAACAGCATCCCTATTGCCAGAGAGAGCTGCATGTGCTTGACTTCCTCAGTTTATTGGTGTCAGATCAAGTTAATACTGGTATTTTTTTTTCAGAAAATACACACCTTGATATACCTAGCAATACTGTTGCCAAGTTATGGGATGTTCATATCTGGATTATAAAAATGTATTATTTGTTACAGTTAGCTGGGATGAGGAGTTTGGTTCAGCTGTATGTTACCAATATATCTGATCTCATTTTCTGATGATTTCTTCTAGCTACTTGTGAGGAAGAAATAAAAAGCTTATTCTAATTACATGTAAATTAATATTATTCTAGATGCAGTGTGATGGAGTTATTTGGAGATGTATAATTAATTGATGTAACTTTGCTTGCAGTTGCACACATATGCCTTGAGAGAAGGCTGGATAATGTAAACTCTTGAACTGAGTGTTCTACTTCTGTGTTTTATGCTTTGAAAGGACAAACTGGGTTTAGTCTAACTCTTGCAGGTCTGTGACATGGGCAGTGATGACTTTGCTTCTGTATCCCAGACACTCCCCCCTTTCACTACTGCATAATGCTGCATTGCAGGGAAACAGGAGTGGTGCGGGCAAGCTGAGGGCTGATCACAAGTGAAGACAAACGCGTTTCCGTTGACTTACAAAACGCCATCGCCGCTTTATTTTCAGAGTAGGATGAAGCTTACTCACAAGGGAGGAGAAGTATCAAGGAAGTTCTTTCTGTAAGACAGTCATGCTAAAATTGTAAAATCTAGTTTATGGATTCCAGTTTATGACCCCATTAATCATTCAGAAGTGATCTATTGCATGTTCCAAGTATGCATATACGTTCAAAGTAAAAGTGGGTGCTTATCTACAGGATGATATTTACAGATTGAGATCTATACAACAAAAGATTGGCCAGACAAAATAACTGTGAACATAATTTTTTGCTACTATACTATGTTATTTTCTATTTAAAACCATTAGGTGAAATATCTCTTATATGCATTTATTGACAAATATTGGATTTTTCCTTCTTCAAATCCTGAATAATGATATCAACAAATGTTGATCTATTTCAACTAATAGCAGTATTGGATATGGCTGAAGTAGGTTTATTACTAAGAATTTTAACCTGCATTTCTGTGCCAGAAATTTGAGTCTGTGGGGGAACCTCACTACCAGGATTGTCTTCTAGAAGATTTAAAATGCCTTTTATATCCAGAGAGGCTTCCTGTTAATAATTTTTAATGGATATTTGGCCAAAAATAAGCTGGAAAAGAAGTTATTCAAACTAACATATTTGAGTGAAAATGAAAAAGTAGATGGAAGTCACTCATTTTTATTTTGAAAGGTTACTCTGCTGACTGCTATGGGTCAGATTCTTTGCCCCATACGTTCACTGACACACTACAGCTGCTGACCTACTCTGAGTGCTGCAGTGCAGCACAAAGCTTTCATGGGATGCCATAAATCATGGAATGCTGAACCAGAATCTCTGTCAATATAGAATGGCAAGGACCTGAAGAGCCTGCAGAGGATTTATGATGTAATTTTCAGATGATTCATTTTTTTATAGAAAAAAAAATTCCCTTGTGTGGGAGAGAAATGCTGCTTCAAAAACTCATCTTATTTAAACTATTGCACTTTTTTTTTTCTTTTTTTTTTTTTTTTTGGTCAGGAAGCTTTTCTGCTGAAAATTTCAGGCAGCCATGGGTATATTTTAGGGTGCTTAACTTAAATATATGCTGCCAAAGATATACTCATTCCCACAGAAGACTGCTCTACTTCCTACAGGTCCTGATCTGCTTAGTTTGAACCTAGTCTGGATATTGACATAGTCATTGCGACACTGAGTAAGTACAGCTAAAAGTACAATACAGACAGAACAGCAATTCCAACTTTTCATTTGCTTTCTACTTCCTGAATTTCGAACTCCATAAACATTTTGCAGTTTGTCAGGAAAAATAACTCTCTAGAAAGCCTCACTGTATTTGACTCTTATTTTTCTTACCTCAGATGCTGAATGCAAAGCAAAATGGGAAATAAAGGAAGCAATACAGTGGGTCACTGAACCAGCTGGGTTTAAAGCCTCATGTATTAAGGAGCCAACTTTTCCAGATGAGGATATACATATCCAGATGGGACATGCAACTGTTTCAAAGCTTGGAGGTTTAATATTTTATTTCAATAATACTACAGTGACTCCAGTACTGATGTAATGTTCATACTGTTCCTTCACATATTCAGAGCTCAGTTTGAGTTAGTGATTCAGAATACCATTAAATGTATTTGCTACAGCACCTTAATACATATTCTGCACCTGTATTCCCTTAAGCTTAAATAAATAGTTTCTTTCTAAAAAAATATGTAAAAGGACTGCAATGCTTGCATAAGGAAGGCAGCCAACATTTAGTATGAAATGGGAATGGACTTTTCTTTAAATGTATGGTTTCCAGTGAAATTGGAAGTTTGGTTCAGAATTTGTGTTCTCAACATGCTATACCTAGCAGCACTCTTAAAACCCCAGATCTACTCTATGTGTATTTCTTTACTGCTGCACACACCCTGTTATATAATCCTTTACATTGCTTATGGACAAGAGAAAGCAGAAAAACAATCAATAAAAAGTTTTATAACATTTTCTATAAAACACATAGAAAACAGTGTGCTATTATTCCATCCTTTGTGCTACTGAGTAACTCCACTGGGAATTCGGAAAACCAGAAGCAAGTCTTGAATGTTTGTTATTTCCTTGAAGGCCTTAACAGTGCTAGGAATTGGTGCAGCAACCAGAGAACGTGTGAATATATGTATAAGTACTTTGGGCTTTTTCCTAATTACTGTTTGTTTAATGAATCTACTACATAACCTTTGGAGCGGGTGCCAAAACTCCTTTGCGTGAAGTTAAACACCAAAGCTGAAAATTACTTGGTCTCTATTTCAGCAATTCCCTACCAAGGTTGCCTCTCTTCATCTTATCTCCCTGGCTCATTTGTTCCTACACAATTTCTGTGAACAACCTGGAAATATCTGGTTTGGTTTTTTTTTTTCACTAGTATTATGAAAGTAATTGCCAAAAATTCATATTCCTACATCAGTGTGAAATATGAAAGAATGCATCCTGTGATTGCCCATATGAAGGCTGGAGAAGCGAGGTACAAAGGTGAAATCCATGCTGCTCTGTGGAGCACACTGCAGGTCCATGACAGCCTGGATATCACCTGTGCAGAAGAGTTCAGCCTGGACAACGTGGTCTGTAGAGCGCTGAAGGGCTGATGAAGCTGATATCCCCTGTAGCCCAAGGATGATTATCGAGCTCCCATTTTCATTTTGCTCTGTGGGTTTGGTGCTTCAGCCAGTGTTTTGCTGCAGCAAAACACTGCACAGCAGTGCATGTGTAGACATGACTCTGCAGTGGCTGTATGAAGGAGAGGGGTTTAGAGGGGAGAGGTTCCAGGCTCCTCTAATTGCACGAACTCTATTTGGGCTGTCCTAACTCAGTTGTAAATATCACCATCCCAGGAAATCATGCTGTTAGCAAGCTGCAAGTCATCCTCTCAGTGGTACCAGTGGCACTGCCAGGGGTGCAGGAGGGCTGGGGAACCAGGAGCATGGCTGGCAGGGCAGGTCTGAGGGAACAGCCAGAACTGGGAAGGTTACCAGACAAGGTTATGGTGCCAAGACAGCTCTGAGGGCAAGCTAAGCTCTTTCCCAGTGACAGGGACCAGGTTCAGACGGAACCCAGGGACTGCCAGCCTGTCCATGGTGTTGAAGTCAGGCTCAGGTCAAGCAGGGCTCAGCCTGTACTTCAGGGTCCAACCCAGTGAGGTCCATGGCTCTGCACAGCTGCGATCACACCTGGGGCAGCTCAGGTGGGGACTGGGGCCATGTCCTGAGCTGAGATGGGTCCAGCAGGGCAGAGTTGATGGGGGAGGGCTTTTAGTGAGGCTGGGCAGGGCCAGCAGGGCTGCTTCTGCCTGGAGCTGCCTCCAAGGCAGATGTATCCTCTCATCCAACAGAGAAGTGGGCTCTGATGGGATTCCTCTGAAGGGGAATTTGGTTGCTGTGGGGTGTAGGGGGCATTTCAGGGGACACAGAACCAGGGCAGGGACATGGAAATGGGAAAGGGACAAGGATTGTTGGAGCCAGGTAAAGGGCTCAGGCAGACCCTGCATAGCCCCGGAGCCCTGGCAGGCTTATTGGTGGGGGTCAAAGTGGGGATTCTCAGATGGCTCCTGAAGATCATCAAGTCCCCTTTGTGAGGGGTTCAGTCAGACTCAGCATTTGGGCAAGGTTCATGCTGTGGGAGGGTGTGCTGGTTTTGGCTGGGCTAGAGTTATTTTTTCACAGTGGCCAGGGAAGGGATATGTTTTGGATTTGTGCTGAACACAGTGTTGATAATATAGAAATGTTTTTGTTATTGCTGAGCAGGGCTTGCACAAAGCCAAGGCCTTTTCTGCTTTTCATACTGCCATGCTGGCAAGGAAGTTAGGCATGCCTGGGAGTTTGGGAGGAGACACAGCTGGGACAGGTGACCCAAACTGACCAAAGGGATATTCCAGACCATGTGGTGTCATGCTCAGTGTATAAAGTGGGGGGAAGAAGGAGGAAGGGGAATATTTGGAGTGGTGACGATTGTCTTTCCAAGTAATCATTATGTGTAATGGGGCCCTGCTCTCCTGGAGATGGCTGGCCATGGGAAGCAGTGAATTCATTCATTGTTTTGCTTGGTTTGTGTACCAGGTTTTGCTTTCCCCATTAAACTGTCCATATCTCAAACTATGAATTTTCCAGCTTTCTCCCTTCAATCCCACCCCTGACCCCGATGGTGGGGAATGAGTGATCGGCTGCCTGAGGCTGGGTTTCTGGCTGGGGTTAAACCAGAGCCCAGAGTCATGCCAGGTTTGTAGGGCAAAGTTTTGTGCAGCTGCAGGCCCGGCTCTGCACTGCTGGCTTAGGGCTTGAGGCAGCCTGAGATACCTGGCAGGCAGGATGCCATGGGGGCCAGCTCCTCCCAAGGACTGGGAGCTGTTGGGGAGCCCCATGGGGGCAGCAGGGCAGAGTCCTCCCAGCCAAGCTTGTCCCACCTCCAGGGGTGGCAGGGGGCAGTGAGGTGGCCCCAGCCTCATCTCCCTGGGGATGGGGATGAGCAGAGGCCAGGAGTGAGGAGAACCACGGTCAGACATGGCCCAGGGTGTGTCCAGCCAGGATGGGGTGTTGTTCCATGGTCAGACACATCCACAGCTGTAGCACAGCTGGAGGCAGGTACACCTGCCATGCAACCCAGGCAGAAACTAAGGCCCATGGGCAGAAGGTGTGAGCCCCGGGTGAGACTGGTCACGGTGAGGTCTGTCAGTGCACTCAGTGCCCCGTCTGGCCCTAGGAGGAATTTTTCTGATACATTTGCAGCTATTTGAAAAGGGTGACACCTGTCTTTTCCCCCAGGGAAACTCATTGCTAGCATTAGTAGTAAGTCACTGCCATCAGCTATATTTAAAAACTTTTTGCATGAAATATTTTTAATGAGTCCAAAGACTCATTGAAAAGACTAACTCCCAGATATATCATAAATAGCAAGGTGTCAGCAGACAGGCTGATACTTTTTAGTATACCAGTCTCCAGATTAAAGTAAACTGGTTTTTATTGCACCCATCTTTTTGCCAAGTATTGACACCAAATCTACAGAGCCAAACAATGTGAATTAACAAATTCTTGGTTCTCTGCAGCAACTGGAAACAACAGTGATGACATTAGCATAATTTCTCTGCTGCCAGTTTCTCATGCCAAGCCCTGCTATAAAATATTTAATTTTACTTCTCACTCTCAGATGTTGTCTACCAATAGATAGGACACTTTATTTGCAACAGGGTGTGTTTTATAATGAATATCTATTAGGATGAGTTTGAATTACCCATTAGTATAGCCTTGCTTTACAAATTAAAGGCCAGTCCTGAATTTTGGCTTTACTGAATGTTTTATATAACCTTTCTCTTCTTTTCACCATAGCACCTGAGAACCACATAAGCATTTAATGTATTTATTCCCATGAATAAGGGGAATACAATTATCTGTTCTAGAAACACAGGAAATTAATATGAGGCCTGAAATGACAGAACAGCTTAGTCCAGCTCCAGACAGGAAATCTGTAGCACAGCTAGAAACTGAATCCTGACTCTTTTCCAAGTGTGTCTCAGCTACAAGGCCATCTCTCATCTGGCTGGACTGGTCTCCAGGAGGAAGAATGATTTCCTACAGCAGAATCACTGCTATTTTCACTTTAGCTGCCTCAAAATGGGAAGAGCTGCTCATTCACGTAGGCAAGCAGATCCCAAAGCTGTGCAGTCCCAAGCATGCTGAATCCTGTCCCCAGAGTGCCCCCAGTTCCTGTCTGTGGACACAGTTAGCTGACCAGAGGAGTGTGAGTTGGCTCCCAAAGGAGCCTACATGCTAAAAAAGATTTTGAGGGAGTGTGTGAGTCAATTATCTGGCAGAGCTGCTCGATCAGTTTGTGTGAGCATTACATAATAGTCTCACTACAAACTTGGCGTGCCTTTGTGCACATTAAGCCCATGTCTGTGGCCTGGAATGGAGCAGCTCTTTTCACTTGGCATTTTCACTTCACTTTCACTTACGGGATTCAACTTCCAGTTAAGTGGCAGTAATTTCCAAACTCAATCCAGTACAACTATGTCCTTTGGCACACACTGATTTTTATTCAGTGTACCTCAGTTCATCGTGTCAGGTGTAGTGTTCTTGACATTACAAGTATAAGCTGATTTTAAATACTGACAACATCCTTGAAGTTCATTCAAATTCTCATGTGATCTCTCATTTAAATTTAAATGATTTGGATTTATAGAGACACACACAGGAGGGACATTGTACAAATGCTTTTGTATGAGTTGCCAACAGCTCTTATAATATGTTAATTTGGGAGTCTCCTGGTCTTAACTTTCCATTTTCTCCCTTACACTGCCACAACAGAGTGATATTTAAACATCTTCTACAAGCCAAGGCCTTGAGTTGTCTCCAAGTTGACAGCTGCAGGCTGGGAAGTGTGAATGAAAGCTTGTCTGTGCTGCTGATGGCCAAAAAGTTCCAGAGAAAGGCTCTGCAAATTGCAGCAGCAATGAGAAAATCTTTCTCTCCCCATCCTTCAAGGCAGTCTGATTAGTTTCTTCAGCTGTCATGATTGTGATTTCTGAGCATAAGCTTGCATGCACTGCTGTAATTTTTGTTTCATGTTACACACCAAAAGGTTTTGCATGTCCCAGTGTGGCAGTCATCTCTAGTATGGATATTGGCCTCTGTCAATTAGTCCAGCACTTGATTGTGTTTGATTATATCCAAGTATCTGAAAGGCTTGAAAATAGGTTAGTTATATAAAAAAATTCCAATAACTGACTAAGGTGATTGCTCTTTTTTTTTTTTCCTTAAAAAACATGTTGCTGCATGGTGGTCACAGCTTGTATTTGTGTTGTTACCCCACAAGCTCACCTTCCTGTGGGTTGCAAAGGGAGGTTAGAAGGGTGGGTTGAACTTCAAGCAGGTGGATATGAACTGTTTGTGGTTTTAATAAAGGCACTTGAAACCTGGGCTGCATTCCACATTCAGACACTTCACAGGTGCCCAGTCACTATGGTGACAAACTCACCAAGTCAGGCTCATTAGAAGACTTGATTTTGATGGTTGATCAGATGGATGTTTATCTCAAAAATTCAGCAGTTCTTTATTTTCTGATCCTTCACCTACCATAATCAGATAATTAATATTCTTTGTGGTACTGCAAGGCAAGTAAGGCAAATTTTGCAACATATCATAACATGTCAGAAATAGTATGGGTTACAAAACTCATCTAAGAAGGTGGAATATAGAAGTTGGTATTTGACCAAAGTGGTAAGAAATTTCACTGCTATCTCTGAGTTGTTGAATGGCCCTTGGAAAATGGAGAAATGATACAAAGATGCATCTCTTGAAAGTATCAAGCAATATCCCATGTTTTGTCTAAAATACTGCTCCGATTATGGCCTGCAATCCTAGTAGTCATCTTTGCAGCATGAGCAGTGTTCATATTCTGCAAATCAAAATTCCTTCAGTACCTCCTGTTTAGCTCCATATATTAAAATTCTTTGAATATTCATATTTTGGATGAAAGCTCCTAGAATTCTCATACCTACAAATTTTAAAATGTATTTTTACTTTTACTCACATTAAAGTGTGCTGTTGAAATGCTTTTTATATCTTTCTGATCTTTTGAGAACCATAAACCTTCTTGGTCTTCAAGGTACAAGCTTCACTTCAACTGCTATTGGTAGTAAATGATGCTGATAAAGGGAAACAGTGAAGTTGTAATTAATTCCTATACTAAAATCTAGGAGCTCTTCCAGAGCTATAGAGACTGGTCTGCTTATGTATGCTATGTATGTCCATAACTCCTCTGCAATTCATGACGAGAAGTAAATGATTCCCATTCTGAATTCTACTCTTGGCTAGGTATTCCTGTCCTGGATAACCACTGAGACTGCTAATCCCCACTAGTAAAGCCCTGAGGCCAGCTTTTTTTCACATCCTCTCTGGCTACACTTGCTAAAATGTCCGGCAGAATCCACCTTATCTGCAGTGTTACATAAAGTGGATTCCAGCAAAAGGAACTTTACTTGCTAAGTGTAGGCAGAACTGTTAAATGAATGTGCAGCTTAATCTGTTTCCTTGTACTTTAGAGGAATGTAGGAACACTCAAGAACCTTTAACTTAAAAAAGTATGCACATGGTAAGAAGTGGCTGACAACCTACAGCTGGGACATACCATTAATGAAAACCTGGACCATCTGAACTAGAACAGACTCGTCTGACTTTAGATTATCAGACTAGTACAGGTGAGATGAAGTTTATTACTACCTGTGAGTTCAGTAATTTGAGAGAAGACCCAAGTGCTTTCTACTGCAGGCTGGCTACTGAGTTTCCATTTAATGTAGCCTCAGAAAAGGATGAGGTTTGACCATTCCAAGCTTCTCACAGGATCTAAGCTGACAGAGCTCAGTCTGATCATCTGTCTTCAAGAATGATGCACTACAGTGTATACTAAGAAACTTTCTAATAAGCAATTGCCTCTTTACATTTGGTGTGCTTACAACAGGCAGAGATATTTTTTTTCTTGTGCAGTCTTCTTGTGTTGGGCTAAATGTCAGGAAAAGAGAACAAATTACAAAAAATTTTTGTATGATTTTCAGAGTTGTGATCAGATTGGTGTAAGAAAGATTCGGTGGTTCTCTTATGCAGGACCCTGAATGAAAGCATACTGATTATTAAATTCTTCAAATTATCTGAAATTGTACACTTTTCCAATACTTACCAGTTTATTGACTTTAAAATTTAATTTTAAAAATTATTATGCATTTTTCTACATGTTCAAATATGTATTGCCTATCCTATGAATATTAACCACATATCTACTCACAATTAAACTGCTGAAGAGGTATTTTATGAGTTACTGTAGAAGGTACAAGGATAAGAAGACTTGAAAGCTGAATTCTGCTAGAATTTAATTAATGAACTCCATTCCTAAAAACACTATGATCTCTAGGTTTTACTGCTCCAGGCTACAAAATTAGTCCATATGTTTGTGGGATCTGGTTTTAAATGGGGACAGACAGCTGATTACTAATATTATCTGGTAACCTCTGTTTAACTGCAACTCTTTTTGATTTATATCAAATTAGTAATTTCTGTAGGGTTGGGGAATAAAAAAATAATTGCTGCTACAGAGACATTATGCAGAGATTGCATTTCCAGCAAGATTCCATTAAAATCTTTTGACTTCCTGATGGTTTATCTGTGAAGACCATGGGAAGTTTGTTTTTCCTTGCCAGATGTTACCCTCCAAGACATTTTGCTTTCCAACCCTTTTTTACTACTAACTGTAAAAAACCACACCAGAATTAAATATGCATAATGCCTTCCAGAAGATTTTTTTAAAAAAGCTTTATTAAACATACACTCTTTAGACTATATTTAACTATTTTTCCCACCTTAAAGGAATACTCTATCACACAGACAAGTTCTTATTTTCAGTCCCTAATCAAGCATGTAAGCCTGTGCTACTCACACACAGTAACTGAATGGTAACAGAAATGGCCACTGGTAACTGAAACAACTGCTTTGTGTAGAAAAGCAGCTCTCTAACAACTTAAAACTGGGTGAACATCTGCATGGCATATCAGGAATAATCATCCGTCCTGTACAATTACAGGGTAGGAGCACTGAAGGCAGACCTGGCCTGTGGCGATTTAACAATAAAACAAATACTTTTTGAAGTACATAAAAGCCACACCACTTTAGAGAAACTAAGTAGCTTAGGTGCACTTCCACATTAATATTTACTGCTGGTTTATAGCATTAGACAGCCATTTCCATTTTAATAGGTGGATGAGGATTATAATCTTCAATCTGCAAGTCTTCTGCCTTGAAGTCACTGATGTCTTTAATTTCACGAAGAATTCTGAGTTTGGGGAAAGGTCTTGGCTCCCTCTGAAGCTGAAATAAAAGCAAGCTTACTGTATAAAGCTAATAGTTGAAAGCGGAGACTCTGTTCTCAATTTCAAATCAGATTACACCATGTAGGCTTTCCCTTCCCACCAAGAAGACTTACACTAAGAAAAAAAAAAAATTGAAAATTCCAAGAAAGGTAGAATCTATCTTAGTATTTTCACACAGAGCAGTAGCAAAATTCTCAGGTGAATTCCCTGATCATTCAAATGCACTGCAAGTACTTTCAGCTGGCAAATCAGTTCTGGTGGTTACAGATTATATTCCTTCCAGGGAAACTTAAATTGGAAAATCTGACCCAAACATGCTTCAAATATTCTACAGCTTCTCACTTCTCATTGTTAGGGTCTGAATGAATAACTACTTCTCTTGATGGTTTTGAACCATACTAGTGATGAGGATACTCAGTCCAAGCTTAGTCTAATCAAATCAAACACTGATTTTATCCTACTACAACAAATTACTTCATGAAGAAAATGTAGCCTTTCTCAGCCAAATAGTATTACTGATGAACTCTGTGAATTTTAAGTTATCCTGTCCTGATATATTAGAAAGACATTTTATTTTGGGTTATTGTATTAGGTGGAATTATTTTCAAAGTTAAAAGTGCAGATTCTGGCTCTCTAATTTGGTTTTAGAGTAGTACACAGATGTACACTTCAATCATGCTTGTATTGTATTTCTGTTTGCAACCTGAATTAAACAGATGTTAATGCAGTTATTAGGATAGAAAAGAGGTAAAAAAACCCACAAAAATTAGTATCTTCAAAAGGATATTTAAAGTATCAAGGTGATTTTGCATTGAATAAGCACTGTGGAAGATAAAAGGATAGAGTACAGAATAAGTACTTACTTGGACTTTTAAAGGTTCCACATGGTTCAGATATATGTGAGCATCCCCTAAGGTGTGTATGAACTCTCCAGGCTGAAAAAGAATGAAGAATACATGTGGTTTTCAAACAGACAGGTTCTAAGAAAGCAAAACATTACAATGCTTACAGTATTGATTCTCAGCATCTGGCTAGTGTGGAATTGCCACTTCTGTACAGGATTGTATCCTTGAAAGCTGTGAAGGGCACAGGCTTCTCTGACTAATACATAATTAATGGAAAATATAATGTAATCTCCACTGCTTACCAAAAAATGTATCTTTCAAATCCTGCTATGACAGTAGCTTTGGTAAATGAATGGAGCAATACTGACCTGCACACTGAGACAGAAACAGGTGCAGCAGTGACATCGAGCTTTTCCACCCCACTTCTAGTAAGTACAACTCGCCAAAGCTGGCTTCAGAGCAGCTGCCTCAGCCACTACTAAACAGCAGTGGAGGTGCCAGGCACAGGCAAGCACCCAGAGCTTGCAGGTTCTGTGACTTAGCCTTTGAGCAATGGAATTTCACATGGGGAAGTTTCATCAGCTCTTTTACTGGCCTCTGACCAGCGCTGATCAGCCCTCAGATGTGTTACACTGAAAACCACCAAAGCCATGAGAGGAAGTGGCTGAGAGGCAACAGCTGGACATAATGTTAAACTTCACTTTTTTTAGTACCTTGGACTAATTTCTGTGGTTGCTGTGAAGTCTGGTTCTTCCCTATTGCCCTGTTTTAAGAAGTTCCCCTTTGTGTTGCTGGTGGCAGGAGGATTAGGCACTGACAGCCTTTCTAGTATAATTTTTACATGCCCTAAAGAAAAGGGGTTTTCCCTTGTACAAGACTGTTGTGCATTTAAGTTTCTCTGCCAAATTACAAAATACAGCTCTGAAGTCAGGGCAGGAGCTACTTGAGCACATACTACCAATCTACATAATCATCTACAGTAGGAAATCAAAGAAATACACAGCTGAAATTGTAGCTGAAGTTAGATGGGCAGAATATCCAGATTAGAACCTTGACAGCAAATTCTGAGCTACTTATTCACTTCCAATAAACACATGCTACAAAATCTAATCACTTGTATATTAGTATCCCACGAGGACAAGCACTCAGTTCAGATTTCTAAGACTAGTGAACAGGTCAGTCTTGACAGATTCAAGCCATGAAAGAATCTTCTGCTTAACCCGAATTTTAAAATTCTTACATTGCTGATTCTAACTGTCCATACAAACTAGAGGCAATTCACGTCAAATTCACAGGGCCCTTTTTTACACATATATCAGTAAGATTTCAAACAGTATGCTCATTCCAGTTTTTCTTGGACGTGGCATGAAGAGCCTTATCTTTTAGTCCCTCATTTCTCAGACAAGATTAAATAAAATGCTAAAATAGCCTACCTTCAGCCCTGTGACATGGGCAATCATGTACGTAAGCAGTGAATAGCTGGCAATATTAAAAGGCACTCCTAGTCCCATGTCTCCAGACCTCTGATAGAGTTGGCAAGACAATTCACCATTTAGAACGTAGAACTGGCAAAGGGCATGGCACGGAGGCAAAGCCATCAGGGAAATATCTAGGAATTGAGGTACAGAAGGTGGAGGGGGGAGAAAATATTAAGAGCATTAGTGTGTTATGAACGTAGAAGATGAAAAACCTAAACAAGTATGTAATGAGATACAGTAGAGAGCCAACTGCACTGTTATTCTGTTGCTTTTTCTCTTGTTTATGAGCACATGCTGCCTAAGCAATTAAGTCGAGGTCATGACAAGCTGTCTCCTGGGTTGTATGACCAGAAAGTCATAAACAGATATTCCACAGAACAGACTTATGCCATAATGTTACACAGCAGTTTATTTCTACTCACCTTGGTGAGACAGCTGAATTCCCTAAAGGAAGACATTAAGCGTAAAATTAAGCATATACTCTAAAGCAAATTCCAACTGCTTTATCTTACTCTCTTCCCATTGCAATGTGCTTGTTGAGATATAAAAGTAACGATCATTTTTAAAAAATCAGAAACCAGAAGATCTTTTGAGTGTTTTTCTACGCTTAAAACGTGCAGAGAGTAAAATTACAGCTTGGCAAAGAAAACCTTCCCCAGATATTTTCTGAGAACACATGCCAGTGACGGATCAGCAGATTTCACCTGGCAATGCTTACCCTTGAAAATAACAGCAATAGCATGTGGCATACCCTTTCAGACAACAGTGGAAAATGTTATGTGATTTTTTTTGGAGCACAGATCTATCACTGGTGAAAGTTAAACATTCTCTTGCAGTAGCTCTAGTTTAGAAGTTGCCCTACAGAGTGAATGGATATCTCTGTATAAATAGACCTGATCATTCGTATGATACAGGTTCATCATATGAACCCATGTTCAAGGAGAAGATTACAACACAAATAATATTTTTGTTCTCTAGTTTTAAGAGTTAAGTTTACAATAGATTACATGGCTAAAAGCCAGACACATTGCTTTAATATAGTTTTTATGGTTTGGCTTTTTTACCTTTCTAAAGTAAGATTTACTGTCTTTGAATAGACTGTATGTCAAAGACACTGGTATATCCCTCACTTTAACCTGGAGAGAAAAACTTTAAAGTAACAGTTCATTATTTTTGAGGTCTGAACATAAGGATAAAGTAGAAAGAGAATCAAGATTATAACCCCTGGCCATTTTTACTGCACTCCTGGTAGTTTTATAAAGAATGAACAAGGACAATGAATGGAACTGACTTTTACACAGGAACAGAATACAATTTAGCACACAGCAATATAATGTGCAACCGCATTCACTTCACGCCAGCTGTTCAATACCTTTGGGATTCCAAGCACACATAATGATTCTTCTGTCATCTGGATTGGTTTTGATCGTTTCAATCACTTTTTGCAACTGATCAACTCCTTGGTTGGAGTAATCTGAAGAAATAGAACAAATAAGATTTAAACCGGACAGATTCAAGTCATGGTATTTTCTTAACACCCCACCCAAGTCCCACTGAAGAGTGATATCCAAATGACAACCTCTGAAGATTTTATTGCTGCTTTGAAACTGATTAATAAGTTGGCACCATCCAAACATGTTCTTGGTCTTAGGATGCTCCAGAGATTGTAAAATTCTCATTATGATATTTCTGTATGTCCCCCCAATTTTTTTGTGTGCTTAGAGTACCTTTAGCACCCACAGAAATAGGACCATTCCTATTTATTCCATTTTCAACCACCTGATTTATTTTAAGACCAACTAAAAAATCTGTATAATCACTAAACCCCAAGAAAAAGAAGTTGCAATACAAAAAAATAGCTGGACAAAGTACTATATTTTATCACTCATGATGACTTTTTACCCAAATAGGACAAGAGCTGTACTGGAAAGGACAATATATTACCACCTAGTCAGTCATGGTATTTAGACTGGTTTGCTTATTGCATTTCTGAATTAAAATGCCTTTCTAAACATTCAATTTGCATGCCACAGTGCTCCTTCATATATATAAAACAAAACAAAAAAAAATTATGCCCAGACCAGTGTGCCAGCATTCTTTACACACTCAAAAGTAGAGAATTTTTGACAGATGAATAAATGCATCCATCTAGCACTCTCAAGGTCATGTATGAAAACTAAATTTCCTAAACTAAATAGCGTGTCGCTCCAGAAAGGAACTTTAATCACATGTAGCACAGGATATTCCATTTCACCCAATGATACTCACAGGCTGATTTTTAGGCTTAATACCAGTTGTGTAAGAAATTTTCTGAAATTAACTGACCATTAGAATGGATTTTGGAATAATAAAGTCATTAGTTATTAATCATAGTTCTGACTCATGTCAATCAATCAGCATGGCTGGTAACTACTTTTTTCTAATAACTCTTATTGCAGCAACACCAAATTATGGTTACAGGGAGACCCAAGCTGGCAAACAAGGTAGTAATCCATCCACAATTGGCATCTCAAGGAACTCTTCTGCCAGCAATACTGTGCCAGAAGCCTTGTCAAATAGTTATGTCAGTTCCTGAAGCTACTTACCTATCCATTAGTAATGCAACTTAAGGAAATCTATTTGTAAGGAAAACTATGGGAATTTATCTTGTTCTTTTTTTCCATGCTATGTTGTGCCTTAGACTTTTTAAGATGAGAAACTGTAAGTTTTCAGATGTGTCAGTTCACAATTTGCATCATTTGTGTTACCATAAAACTGTATTCTGCTAGTGGCCAACATGCCAATACTAAGTCTAATATTAGTAATTAATGTGAGCTGCAATTTGAAGCTGTATTGAAAACACACAAAAAAAAACCCCAAAAAACCCCAAAAAACAAACAAGATACCCTACCTAGAAAACTAACCATGTTGTTAATCCAAGTTATAAAAAAAAAAAAATCACACCAGATAGTGACAATCTGGTTTTTGACCCCTTTTTCTTAATGGCAGTCCTCGAAGCATTTTCTGTAACCTCTCTTTCAGATACTTGGAAAAAAGGAATCAATACATTTGAGTCAGTTTAACAAACCAGTTCCACTGAAAATACTAACTGCATCACATCAGAACTTGTCACAGCTGTTCTGTCCACAGCATCATCAGCTGTGGAAACGCCCCACTTTGTTCCAGATGCAGAATGGAAAAAAATCTTTCTCTTCACTGCCTCCAGTGAATGTAGTGTACTGACGCCAGTTCTTTCCAGCACAACAACTTCATGCACTCTGCACTGGTATACAGAGATGGCAGCCTGTGTTCTGTTATCAAACGGAGCTAGCTCAGGTTTCTGGACTGCAGCACACACATCCTTCCAGAGCTATCAGCAACCACATCTGCTCTAGGTAAAAGAGTAACAGTGTGTGCTTTATGACTCATCTGTTCCACAAATTCCAAACTACAGTATACAAAGCGACATCTTTCAGGATAATTAAGATTGAGTAAGGAAAAAAAAGTTAAATTAACTCTCTCAAACACTCTTTATTCTGGCTATTAGCTTGCTGTGAATGGTTCTTTAAGAACATTCCATTCCACACAGACTTCTGGAAGTGATGTGTCACAGCTGTCTCACTGAGCACTCAAGATTGTATTTGGATGTGATTACCTGTATGCATATCTTTGTATTCTGCTCCAAAATGCCTCCACTGGAAACCATACACTGGTCCCAAATCACCCTCCTCTCTGGTGCTGAAACCCTGCTTATCCAGGAACTCACGTGACCCATTAGCATCCCAAATCTTCACACCTTTTGCAGAGAGCTCTTTGGCATTTGTAGAACCCTACAAAACACAATGAGATGTCTGCAGCCTAATTCCAACACAGAGGGCACGATTTAGAACAGCTTTATTAAGCTTTGCTAGACAACAGTATTTCTCCACTCATAAAGGATGAAGAGTGTAATTAATGTTCTGGATGAGGTTCTTGCACATGGAGACAGAATAAAACTTGTGAGCAACACCCTGGGATGGAGTTTGAAGCGCCACACTGCTGTTGTTTAACTCAGGATTCTCACACTTTGTGAATGCACAAACAGCCTCAAGGTCAACTGTGGAATATCATTTCATATTTGCAGAGAACAAGATGTTACTTTACAGATTGATGAAAATAGACTAACAAAAAAAGTATGGCCTAGGCATGGTCTTTTCCAAGTCACCTATAATAAACTTAAGGTCTTAAAAATCCTTTTGTTAAAATTACAAAAATTAGAAAATAACCCAGAAAAATGTCACAGAATCCTGCAAGATTCCAAATCTGTACCCTCAAAAATCCAACACAGAAATTATGCTGTTTTGGGGAGTGTCTAGTCTTTTACATTAAAAAAAAAAAAAAAACAAACAAACAAAAAAAAACCAAACACAAACCAAACCAAAACAAAAATAAAACAAAACCAAAAGCTTTTATAAAATCAACTTGTATTTGAGTCCTGCTATCTAGCAAATGCTTATGTAGACTCTCCCATATTTGCATAATATCACAACATAGAAAGGAATACTTACATTGTAATGAACTAACTATAGTTGAATTTTATTATACTAGGGACAGCTATTAGCTCTATTAGATCTCGTTTTTTTGTTACTAAAAAGTCTAGCATTTACATCAGTCTTACTTCACCTGTCGTTCCACACAGCTTGTTTCTGTTCAAATCAAGCTATCTCAATTTTAAAAAGCAGATCATTAAATTGCCTACTATCTGTCTCATATTATTATTTCTGATTAAAAAAAAAAAAAGAGACTGCATTAGGCTTTACAGCGGTGGAGTATACTCAAATTAGTCCAAGCCCTCAGTATTTCAAATTTTCTCCCTTAAAAAGAAATAGAAGAAAAACTGTTCTGATTGCACTGGCAGCAAAAGTCTGCACTAAAATGCAGAATGTCTTGAAGATAACTGCCTTCCATATGTGGCCACAATATTAGGGGGTTGCACTTCTTCTGTAAGAACAGAAGCATCTGCAGTTATCCAAATGCCTTAATCCACTGGCCAGCAGTTGGTTCTGTTTATGCCACTCTCGGGCCCACCACCCACAGAGACACCCAAATACCGCACCTTGATGAACCACAGCAGCTCCTCCAGCACTCCCTTCCAGAACACCCTCTTCGTTGTGAGCAGTGGAAACTGATCTGGAAAAGAGTTCCAGAGTGTCAGCGGGGACCAGCCATTTGTCAGGGTGAACAGACTTCGGCTTTTCTCCACATAGAGGGCAATGCCACCACCTGACATTGTGAGGTTGGGATATGAAATAGGGAGTTGGGAGAGGATGTGTAGCTCCCGTGGTCAGACCCCTTGGGGGGGAGGGGGGAGCGGGACAGCCCTGCCCTGTCCTGCACTGAGCCCACACTCATCCCGGCTCAGTGCAGGAGCAGGGACAGGAGCAGGGGCCGGGAGCAAGCGCAGGGGGCCGGGGGTCCCGGCGGTGCCCACCTCTCAGGCTGTACCGCGCCTGCATGCCGAACACGGAGATGGTGCCGGTGCCGGTGCGATCCTCCCGCCGGTGGCCGTGCTGCAGGATGTGCCGCACCTGCTGCAGGTACTGCTGCTCGCCGGGCTCCGGGCGGGCGGCGGGGCCGCTCAGCCGCTCCCCGTCGGCGGGCATGGCGGGCGAGCGGCTCCTGCGGCCGCGCTGGGCTCCGGCTGCGCGCCTCTCCCGAGCCCGCCAAAGCCCGATTTCCCGCCAAAGCCCGATTTCCCGCCAAACGCCGCCGAGGGGCGGGCGGGGCGGGGCGGCACCTCCTCCACCTCCTCCCTCGCCCATAACCTTCCCTTTCCGCCTCCCTTTCTTTTCCCAGTACCCGTGGGTGCTCAGCGCTGCTGCCTGCACAGCCGCCCGCTGTGGTCCCGCACGGCGCTGTTCCCCCTGAGGGAGGGCTGGCCCGAGCCAGTGCCCCGAACCATACCGGCTCGTTTAGATTGGATATTAGGAAGCTTCTTTGCAGAAAGGTTAATCGCATATCAGAACGGGCTGCCCAGGGAGGTGGTGGAGCCACCCTCCCTGGAGGCGTTTGAGGAAAGACGAGGTGGCATGTAGTGCCATATTCCAGTAGACACGGTGGTGTTCCGTCAAAGGTTGCACCCAATGAGCTCAGAGGTCTGTTTGTACTTGATTGATTGTGTCATTCTGTGACTTCATTCTGCTCTAGTGGCACCATAAGCGCTCTCCAGGTTCAGCCCGTGCTGGAACGTGCTGTTGGCATTTGTCATCTTTCTCCCTCTCTCTGCAGCCTCAGGCATCCCATTTGGGAGCTGAACAAGACCGAAGCCTTCAGCTGGGCCTGGCAGGCTGCACACATCTGGCACTAGATCCTCCCAGCTGGGATATCCCAAACGGCCAAAGCCCCCTTGTCTCCCCTGCTCTGGGGGTCCTGCAGTGCCATGCCCCATGCACAGCTCACCTTCCACATCCAGCAGTGTCACCCTGACCTGAGCTTCCAAAGCCAGGTTCTTTTCATGCCGTGCCATGTCATCAGGTTCCTGCTTCATATTTTATTGGCACATTTGCTGCTCACTAAGGTAGTACTCATCATTTGGGTTTATTGGGTCTCATCGTGTTGATCTCAGCTTCTCCCGTGTCCTTGTGTCATTTTGCATCCCAACCTGCGTCTGATTGCAACTGTTCCCAACATGGTGTCCTCTGAAAATTTTCTAGGTATAATCTCTGCTAGTCAGAAGAAACTGATTCTTCTCTGAATATTTCTTCATTAGTGTCTCTTGGAAGTCAAGAATTTCACAAGTCACTTATCTCTGAGATAAAGCCCAGCTTTCTGACAAGTGATGTGTTTACAGGAGTTATGACTGATAATATTTCATGATTAGGGGCCTGAAATACAGGTGTATATTGTGGAAATTAAGGAGCACAGAGGACTGTAGATTAGAAAATGCTACCTTTCTTTGGAGCAGGCAGAAAATCATCTTTTCCACTAATTAAAAGAGTGAAATAGCTTTTTTCTCGTATACTTAATGTGTATGTATAGAAGGAAAAGAAAACATAAAGTGTAAGTAGGGTGTGGATATTTTTCTCTGCTCATATCTGATAAAGACGTTTTTGTAATTTTGAAATTAGCTTGAAATTAGCGTGCTTCATTTAGCAGAGCTACAGATAGGAATGGTGCATATACCTGTGTGCAAAAAATGCTTAGAAAAGCTTTGCATGGCAAATGATACCAAATCACCTAGAGCTCTGCTTCTAGCTGAGAGATATATCAGTTCTTAACCACTATTATAATTTACAAATACCATTGAAAGCTGTTGTGTATAATTTAGGGAGAAACAAAGTTCTTTACTGATAAAGGATTTTAATTAATTAAGAAATTAACTCCAGGGACAGACAACTGTTTGTAAGAAATGCCAAAGGCAGAAGACTTACTCATTAGTGCATATTCAGATGAGTCATTTAATGTACACAATAAGCTTCAAAAGCAACTGGAAGAAAATTTGAATATTTTCATTGCAAAATAATATGCTACATGCAGATGGAAATCTGGTTCCTTCAGACTTAGCTGAATGTGCAACATCTGTAGGGATCAGTCTTGAAAAAGCTTAAGAATGTGCTTGAATATAAGTATGCAAATAGTAATTACTTTTATGCTTACAGCTGATTATGTCCTTAAGTCTTCGCATAACCAGAACCATAGCTTGTTATCAAAGATTACCTTACTGACAACATAAATAACATTTTATTTAAATAAATTAATATTTAAATGGATTTGGTTTTGGGTTTGAGTTTAAAGATTTCTACAGTCTTTGGTTAATAGCTTATATGTCACAGTTTTTAGTAAGCAACATTTTATTTATATGCAACTATTTTAACCACAGTAATATAACAGTTAGCTATGTTGAGACTAGGGGTAGTTCAACTAAGGAGCATATACTTTATTTCAGGAAGAAAGAATCCACACTTCTTCTTTCCTAGGAGGAAAAAAAAAAAAAAAAAGAAAGATTATACATTTTCATTTTGAATGGAGAAAAATATGTTAGAAAAGTAAGAATATGTGGAATGTACCAGCGTCCTGCTATAGAAACATGCATAACATAAAAACCAGACAGAAACTTTTCTTTTTCCCTCCCTTTCTGTTCTTATAGATCTGTCCAGTTTTCTTGTAGAGTTTTAAGTCTTTTTTTATCTATTACATTTTCATGTACTCTAAGCCTTGTGCAAACTGAATGGTGGTGTGATTTTGAAATGAACACTGCTTACTTTTCCCAGGTATGAAATGGCTACACAAGATATGTCCACAGGAAAATCAGACTAAGATTCCAGCTAAAAATCATCATCAAATTACAGAAATAATTATTGCCATTATTAGGCCCTTAAAATTAGTATTCCATAATCTGAGTGTTTATCATTTATATTTATAACTGCATATAAGTTACAGAGAATTTTGAAGAAAAATTGTAGAGAAAGTGTTGGAGCATTTTATTTCATATGTTTATAAATATCAACATTATATGTAATTTCACCAACATTTACCTAAGCAAAGTACATGGTTTATTCTAGTATGTCTAAATTCTGCAGCCCACCTCAGCCTCTCTGGTGGGAGTGATTTCTTTCATCGGCTCAAAAAGTGTGCCTCTAACCTCAAAAGAATAAGCAGATTTAATACAAAATGCTGAAATCTTATTCCTCTACTTTGTTAATATTGAATGCTCTTTTCCTGCCTCCTGAGACTTCTCTTTGTGTGCAGGTCTTGTTTCAGTTGCTCAGTTGAGGAAATCAGCTATGACCCAAAGAGAAATAATGTCAAATCTGGTCCTTCTCAGAAGATTTGGGGATGCTGCAGTGATTTGCCTGAAAGTCTCTTGTGTATTGTGGCTCTATTCCCCTGGAAGAGACAACTCTGAGAGTCAGAGGCCACTAAAGCTGTGCATCCCAGGGTCCCCTTGGAAGGGAAACACAGGGAAGGGTGGTTTACAAGTTTCACAGTAGCGTGATGCCACCTAAAACCATTCCATCTTTCCTGGGGATTCCCTGTGGGATTAGAGAATATGAAGCATTTGTCCTCCCTGCCTCTCTGCCTGGTTCTTCCTTCCTCTTCTTGAAATGTCTTAAACAAGGAGAGAGCCTTCTTGTTTGTCCTTCTTACAAAAATGGTTGAAGCCCATGAGTGGGATCTTTCTGTACATGATCCTGCAAGTTGAACTGCAGTCTCTATTAATAAACACTGTTAATCTGAGCAGTGTGCTGCTAATGCAGAAATGTTATGGCAAGACAGCTCTTCCAAGTCCTGGCGGTGATTCTCACTTTGCCCTCCTTTATCATCGAAAATAATATGAGCATGCTCTCAAACACTACTGAAAATAAAAGAAAAAAACCCATAATGAATAGCGGTAATTCCAGTCCATTCATGATGAATGAACACAAAGAGGTGTTTTTTGATGCCAAGACACGACTGTGGTTGTGAGGCAATTCTTTTGTGAAGAAATATTTATTATCACATTACCTCATCCCAGCTGTTACTTAAAGTTTGGGGGTTTCACAGATATATAAGTCAAATCATTTAATATCAGGGTGTCTGTGTTTTGCAGGCTAGAACATTGAGTGTTTGTTTGTGTTTTCCATAATACTTGTGTTTTTCTCAATGTGTCCTTTCTGAGAAGGCAGTCTTGTATACACCATGATTGAATCTTGTTCCAACTTAAGTTCGTTGCAATGTAAACAGCTTTTAAGAGGAAGTGTGTTCTCTGTGAAAGCAGAAAGAATGAACTTACCATTTAAAAATTCTGCTTATACAATTGAAGTGCTTTCCCAGCTATGTATTCAATGAACTCAGGACTCTTGGGATCTAAGTTGGGAGGAACTTTAATGGTGAAAGTAGGTGAAGTCAGAACGTTCACATCTACCACAGTTTCGTCTTTACTGGAGGGATCCCCAGGTACCACCTAGAAGAGATCAGATACCACAAACTGCTGTATGCTTTCAGTTTTGTTTATACCTGCTGTGCCCACTCTCTTTAATAGGGGAACATTAAGTAGGGGAATATTTTAGACTTGTCTACTTTCTTTAAATTGCTTTTTTCTGAAAAGACAGTGGGTGTCTGAATTTATGTAGGTGGTGGAAAGACTTGACATGGCACTGCCAAGACCATATTAAGGAACTGCATGCTAATGTCTATATCATGAGCTACATCTATAAAGAGCTTCTGTTCTCCTAATGAAAACTTCTGAGCTGTCCCACTAAGTTCAATACAACATTTGTGTCATTGAATTTATTCATTCCTGTGTGTTTTTCTAAATCAGACTTAGTTCTGTAGCTTTATTTTCCTAGAACAGATATCTCAGACTCAGTTGGGAAAGTGTGCCTGTCTCCTGTTCCTATTTTGTGCTTTCTCTTTTTTTTTTTTTTGGTGGATTGTACCATCATTTTGTATAAAGTTCTGGTAGTAATAGTAGTAATTCACTATATATGAGTGGATTTCTGAGTTAGAAGAGAGAATACGATCTGTCCCTTGCCCAGGAAAATGTATTGAATTTACCTTGGATGTATCTTGGTGTGTGAGACACAATTAATCATTACGTATTTACTGAAATATTGACCAATGCTGTCAAGCATGTGCAGGTTCCATTGCAAAAATCTGTATAACATTTGCCTTCTTTGAACTTTATAAGTACTTTATATAAGTACAGACACAGAGAGCTAGACATTCATCAATCCAATGGAGGTGTGTTAGTGACTGGTGCAGTGCAGTTTATCTGTGAAGGTAATCTGAGGCCAGTCAAAGCTGCTAGTGTCAATTTACTCTTATCAGACAATGATTCAGGTTAGCCATCCATCAGACTAAAAGGATTTAGAGGAAAATAGTTTCTAATCTCAGGAGTTTCAGCTCATTGAGGGATTACCAAGCACACACAAATTCAAGATGATAGGAAAGTCATGTTGTAAAGCCAAACATTACACACGTATCAACATCTACAGGAGCGTAAACATGAGCAAAATGCAGTTTAAAGGCAGCAATAGCTCCCGTCAGAAGACAACCCTTACCTTAACTATGTTGAAAATGTTTTCTGGTCCAATGGTCATGTTGGATAACTCAGACACCCACCCAAACCTTTCTTTCATTTTGTTCAGCAAGTAGGAAGTGTCCTCCGTGTGATGCCGAACCACCTGGAGAATCTGCTCATACTGCTCCCCTGAGAGATTAACCAGCTTAAAGGCTTCATCAAACTTTATGTGCAGCTCAGGAACGTTTGGGCAATCTGTTAGAAAAGACAGTGTTATGTCTTGTACTTTGTCTTTTCTGTCTGAAGAAATGAAAACTGTAAAAAAGCCTAGCGAGGGCGCATGGTTTGGATGGGTCTTTAAATAATGCTGAAATAAAAAGAATAATTTTTGCTTACTGATTATGGTAGATTTAGTTTAGACTCAATGACTAAATGAATGCATTATCCCATTTGTTATATTAAAGTCATTATGTATTATATATCATATAATATGTTTATATAATATTTCATGGCAATAGGTTTTCTGTTAATGCTAAATAAGATCTGGTAAATTTTACATATAGCAACTTCATAGTCTTCTTATACATTATGGGTTCTTTTATTGGCTCATATTCCATTATGAATCTATCCCAGGTATATAGACTGCAAGGCAGGGGCTGAGGGAGCAAAGTTCCTTCCACTGTAAGAGGAATTTTAAGTCCACGTGAGGGACCTTAACATATCTAAGTGTGTGGGACCTGAGGAGTCCAGAGGGAATTGGCTGATGTTGCTACACTCCATGATATTTGAAAAGTAATGGAAGAGAGGTGAAGTCTCTGGTGACTGGGAAAATGGAAATATTTCACTGTTTTTTTTAAAAAGGATTGTAAGATGGACCCTGAGGACTACCACTCTGCCAGCCTCACCTCTGTGCCTGGAAAGATTGTGGAACAGATCCTCAAGAAGCTCTGCTTAGGCACATGGAAGATAGGGAGGTGATTCGGGACAGCCAGCAGAGCTTCACCAAGGGCAAGTCCTGCCTGACCAGTCAGTGGCCTCCTATAATGGAATGATTCCATCAGTGGAGAAAGAAAGGATTAGAGAAGTAATTTATTTATACTTCTGTAAGGCCATTAACGTGGTCCCCCACAACATCCTTCTCCTAAACTGGAGAGATAAGGATTTGATGGGTGGAATGTTTGGTGGATGAGGAATTGTGTGGATGGTCATATCCAGAGGGTAGTGGTCAATGGCTTCATGCCCAGATAGACATCATGGACAAGTGGTGTCCCTTAGGAGTCCATACTGGGACCAGTACTGTTTAATGTCTTCATCAATGACATGGACAGCGGGATCAAGTGCACTCTTGGCAGGTTCACAGAAGACACCAAGCTGACTGGTGTGCTTGACACACTCAGGGGTTGGGATGCCATGCAGAGGGACCTGGACAAGCTCATGAAGTGGGCCCAGGTGAACCTCACGAGGTTCAGCAAGACCAAGTGCAAGGTGGTGCACCTGGGTTGTGGCAATTCCTGCTGTCAACACAGGCTGGAAGATGAACAGATTGAGAGCAGCCCTGCCAAGAAGACTTGAGGTGTGGGTGGATGAAAAGCTGGACATGAACTGGCCATGTGTGCTCACAGCCCAGAAAGCCAAACACATCCTGGGCTGCATCAAAAGAATCATGGCCAGCAGGTTGAGGGAGGTGATTTTGCCCCCCTACTCTTCTCTCATAAGACCCCTGAAGTACTTAATCTGAGTCTGGATTCCTGTATTGGTTTGCCACAGCCTGGTTT
The DNA here is from genome assembly GCF_026979565.1 of Vidua chalybeata. Taxonomy (NCBI): domain Eukaryota; kingdom Metazoa; phylum Chordata; class Aves; order Passeriformes; family Viduidae; genus Vidua; species Vidua chalybeata. The sequence goes on from NC_071530.1 coordinate 105,331,827, forward strand.
TAGGTAGCAGGGGGCCACAAAGACAGTGAGAAGCTGCTGGAAGCTTCTCACCATGTCTGGCAGATCCAATGGTTGATGGCACTGAAGATGGCCAAAACTGGGCCAATGGCAGAGGTTGGTAATGCCTCTGTGATGACATATTTAAGAAGAAAATAAAAACAAGTAACGGAATTTTGCTTCTAGTCACAGAAGAGGAGGAGCTGAGAACATGTGAGGGAAACAACATGGAGACACCAAGGTCAGTGGAGAAGGAGGGGAGGAGGTGCTCCAGGCACTGCAGCCAAGATTCCTCTGCAGGCTGTGGTGAGACCATGGTGAAGCAGCTGTGCCCCTGCAGCCCATGGGGATCCATGGGGGATGCAGAGATCCTCCCACAGCACATGTGGATCCACGGGGGATGCAGAGATCCACCCACAGCCCATGGGGATCCACGGGGGATGCAGAGATCCACTCACAGCCTGTGGGGGAGGTGCCCATGCTGGAGTGGGTGGATGCCTGGAGGAGGCTGTGATCCATGGAAGACCTGGTGGAGAGAGAAGGCCTCTGCTTCCAGACTGGAGCAGCCTGTCCTTGGAGGACTGCACTCCGTGGGAAGAGAGCCACGCCCAGAAGTTTTGGAAGAACTGTCTGCCTGTAGGAGAGACTCACGTTGCAGCAAGTGCAGTATGGTTGCTGCTTGTGAGTGGACCACACCAGAGAATTTCATGGAGAACTGTCTGCCGAGGGAGGGACCCCTCGGCCTCACAGGGGAAGGACTCCTCTTCCAGAGCAATGGAAGAAAATCTCAGTGATGAACTGAACCAAAAAAACCCCATGCCCTGCACTGTTGGTAGGAAGGAAGGAGGGGCTGGGGGGAGAAGGTGTTTTAAGGGCTTATTTTACTTCTCATTATCCTCCTCTGTTTCTGTTAGTAATAAATTTCACTTTGCAACTAAAGTTGAACCCTTGAAATATGTATCCTGGTCCTTATCTCACTTATGAAGCCTTCATTAATTTTTTTTTTTTTTTTTCCCTCCTTTGCCCAGCTGTGGCAGTGGAGGGTGAGCAAGTGACTCTTGTGGGTGCCTGGCGTTGGGCCAGTGTCAAACCACAACTCCTCAGCACAGAATGGCATGGACCTGTTGGAGCAAGTCCAGAGGAGAGCCACAAAAACTGTTAGAGGGTGGGAGCACCTCTCCTATTTATTAGGACAGGCTGAGAGAGCTGGGGTTATTCAGTCTGGAGAAGAGAAGACTCTGGGGACACTTATTGTGGCCTTTGAATATAATTTGTGACCATCAGCAACTGAAGGGTGCTTGTAATAAAAGATGGGGACAAGAGATAATGATTTTAAACTGAAATATGACATGTAAGTTTTTACAATAAGGGTGGTGAAACACTGAGACAAACTGCAGAGAGAGCAGGTAGATGTCCCATCCCTGGAAACAGTTAAGGTCAGGTTGTGTGGGGCTCTGAGCAACATGATCTAGATGATGTCCCTGCTGATTTCTGGGGGGTTGGTCTAGATGACTTGTAAAGGTCCCTTTAACCCCAAATTATTATATGATTCTGTGATAGAGGTTATTACAAGAAAGCTTGTATTCCTCTTGAGTGGTAAAACCTAATATTTATCTTACAATAGCTAGGCAGTAGTATGAGGCTAGCACCATCTGCCACAAATTCAGAATTGAAGATTGCTGTTTTTTTTTTTTTCTTTATTAAAATATGGATTTTAAACAAGAAAAATTTCTATACAATAACTGTTCTGTAAAAATTCAATTTATTTTCTGGATTATCAAGGGGCACCTTCAAGCTGATGGTACAGTAATAAACTGGTATCTTTAATACCCATGTGGGTGTAGATAAAAAGATAAGTGGTCAGATATTCTTTTTAAAGTGTTTCATTGATCATTAATGTTTGCCCCACTGGAGATATTCTGAAGACATTTAGGTTTAAGCATTAAGTTTAATGCGTAAATGCTCTTAGATTTTAAGATCTAAATAATTCTGGAAAGACAGATATGTTATGCTGCAGTGGGAGTCCTGACAGCAGTTCTAAGTGATAAGTCTGAAGGTTTTTCAGGTGCTCATAGATGGTTTCGACAGAGCTCTGCCATCTCCTTATATACTGACATGAAGTCCCCTTTTTGTCCTTCATGTCAGTTCCATTTGCAGACAGGGTTCAACAAAAAGTAATTACAGGCTCTTCAGCACCTGCTTTCATTGCGAGGAGCTGAATGATACCTGAGATTATACCTGCTTGTCAGCAGGAGAAGCGACTGTCAGGAGTTTGAGCTTCTCCTCAATTTCTGCTCAGCCCTGCTGCACCCAGGCAGGATCGACTGCTGCCTGACATCTTGCTTCTCTGCAGAATCGCAGCTCTAACAAAATACCTGTACATTTTGTTACAGGCTGTGGGACGTCTCTTTGGAGCACCAGCGGTATGTTAAGAACTGAGCTATACTGACACTCTGTGGAGACAGTGGGGAAAGCTAATTGAAATCATCTGGAATGAGGAATGGTTATTGTAGCCGTGGTTACAGTAAAAACTCAATAACTAAATGTTAATTCCAGTAGAAAATTAAAACCTCAAAATCTATAAGCCAGTAATCAATGCATTACAGAAAGAAAAAGGAAAAAAAGGAAAATCGTTATTTACCATGCAAAAGATTGTCTTGACATTTCTGGCATCTCTCATGAAACTGTGGGCATCCAGAGGAGTTCTCCCGGAGCTCCCTGCACTGAAGTCTCTGGTGCCCTGACACAATTTTTGAAAACATGCCACTTCTGTCAGGATCTAGAATGAAGTCATAGTATTTTTAGACTGCTGTTAAACTTAGAGTCTTTATAAGTATGCATTCATTACTGAGACTGAGTGCTAGAATATAATTTCTTGTCCTTAATCCAAAGTATTTTGCATAAATCCCCTTCCCTACCCCTCCACTTCCCCTCCTCCCCACAAAAATAAAAGGAATAAATTATTAAAAAGTAGAAGGCAGGAGAATATTCAAATTGTGTTTTCTTTCAAGGAATTCATGCTGTAGTATATTCCTTTATAAAGACTTAGGAGTGTATTCCCCAGACATACCCAAACAATTGCTAATATTATTACACATTATTTCTACAGCATGTGAGTTCTGGTAAGATCTTTTTGACCCTTAGAAGTCAAGATGTTTCATAATCACATACAGTTACATGAGAACATAGTACCCAAGTCTGTTTCTGAAGTAACATGGCTTATGATATAGAGAAAAATTAAAAAACACCATTCAAGTCACTTAACTTCGTATTTCCTGATGATCACGTAACGTTTATGTCATGTCACCTGCCACTCAGAGTTATGGCATGTGCTCACTGTGATTTCCCTGTAGACAAGGACCAGCATGTATTTGTCCTGTTTGCAATAGTCAAATATGGGGCTTATTTGTATTCTAAAAGTCGGCCATGGTCCTTTTCCTTCACTTAGTGCCATCACCAACAATATGCCCAGAATTTCTGGTCACTGGAAAACCTGACAGCTGGTCTTTGATTGGCTGGTATTTGATTGTCAAATTACATTGCTGCTGTAGCCTGCAACAGGACTTGCAGCTGTCAAGCTGAACTTAGCATCATTTGGCAAGGGCAGGGGTATGCCTTGACATCTCACAGAATTACCCTAATTTTTTAGAATTGGTGACCATGTCAATAAGAGATGATACAAATCATATCCTGACAAATGCTGAGATTAAATCTGTCAGTCAGCCTTATAAAAACCTGCATCCACCCTGAATATAAGTGCTCCTGAGAAGCTCCTCAAATGCTTTCAGAATTGCCATGAAAATCAGGCTGTGTAGTACCCCTAAGTCCCCCTGGAACATTTCTCTGAGATTTCTAGTTGACTTATATTTGTTCATTTAACTGATAACCTTGACCCATAGCCTCCAGAGTTTCCTTATGTATCTCAGACTCACATACTGAGTAATTCACTGTAGTTTAGCCATCCCAAGGGGGTTGATGTCATTGACAGTGCAATCAATTTTCATCTTCTAACACTTGCCTTTGGTTTGTTCTGGCACATCTCTTCTATAATCTCTGTATTCATCAAACACATCAGTGATCACCTCACTGACCCCTTCGAACACCGTCCTACTGAAATCAAAAACTATCTGTAAGAAGCCGGGCACGCCCCAGCCTCTCTGCGAGCCGTCGCTTCTGGTGGTGACCTCGGGTAACGCTGGCATACTGGGGGACTCACTCAACTCCAGGTCAGACATGAAATAAGTCTGAAAAGACTGGTCAAATTCTTTTTGCATGTGCTTGAAAAAAATGAAACTTCTGTCAAATATTGAGCCCACATCTGATAATAGCTGGCTAAATAAATTTTCCATCTTTACTAGCTGGGTATCCTCTTTCTCAGGCTTTTCATTGGACTGGATGTCTCTTCCTTGATCCTCATGAAAAGTAAATATGAGTGGAGGTATTTTCCTCAAAAAATCTTCGACCTGTGTATAGAAGGAGACAGACAACTTATCAGTTTCTCTTCTCTCAGGTAAGTGTCTCTAATTTTTCTCTTTCAAATACTCAAAGAAACAATGCCCTCTTAATTACTGCCAACACAGCGTATTCTCTGAAATAATTTAAGACACTAGACCCCAAAGAGGAGAAGTGCATTCATTCTAAATCATTCTTTCCAGATCAGATGTAAAGTAAAAAGTCTGCCAGTTGCCCTTTAATCTGTGGGGGCTCAAAGTTATTGTCAACATTTGGGTTTCTTCCAACAGACAGCTTGGACTTTTAAAGATGTGAGATGCATTTTTGTCTGCTTATGTGCAGTGTAGCGAGCAGAAGGTGATTTTCTCACTTGATTTGTAAAAAACCTGCTCTCTCTCATCCCTGGGCAAATCCTCATGTCCTTGTGTGAATGGAAATCAGCAAAATCAATAAAGCAGTGGCTCTGAGTGCATGGTTTATCATGTAAGAGGCCAAGTGTCAGTTATGCTATCACAGAGTTCCACTTCCTGGGTCTTGGCCACTGGTCCCCTGCTCCCCACTCTAAGGCACTACTTTGGCCTGAGCCAATAGAGTGGCTTTTTGAGCCACACTCCATGGAATTAGAAAATGGGTAAGGGTTAAGAAGCATCTTGCTAAAACACACATATATAGATATAGATAGATATAGACAGATATATAGATATATAAAGACAGTTATATATATTAATTTTTTTTTTTTTTTAGAAAACCAAATCATCAGCTTGATCTGACCACTAGTGCAGCTTAGAGGGAAGGTGAAGTGTGAAACAGCACTGCAGGAGCAGCCTAAGCCAGTATTGCTCCTGCTGTCTGTGTGTCCTCAGCCATAGCTACCATCTTTCTTTTCTTTTCTTTTCTTTTCTTTTCTTTTCTTTTCTTTTCTTTTCTTTCTTTTCTTTCTTTTCTTTTCTTTTCTTTTCTTTTCTTTTCTTTTCTTTTCTTTTCTTTTCTTTTCTTTTCTTTCTTTTCTTTTCTCTTCTCTTCTCTTCTCTTCTCTTCTTCTCTTCTCTTCTCTTTTCTTCTTTTCTTTTCTTTTCTTTTCTTTTCTTTTCTTTTCTTTTCTTTTCTTTTCTTTTCTTTTCTTTTCTTTTCTTTTCTTTTCTTTTCTTTTCTTTTCTTTTCTTTTCTTTTCTTTCTTTTCTTTTCTTTTCTTTTCTTTTCTTTCTTTTCTTTTCTTTTCTTTTCCCCTTTCCCCTTTCCCCTTTCCCCTTTCCCCTTTCCCCTTTCCCCTTTCCCCTTTCCCCTTTCCCCTTTCCTTTCTTTTCTTTTTTTCTTTTCTTCTCTCTTTCTTTTTTAATGACTTAGGTCACAACACAATTCTTACTTTGAAGGCTTCAAATAAACCAGATAACTCATGGGGGAAGTTACCAAGAGAGTCAAAGACAGTGACAATGCAGTGTATAACTTTTACTGCAGTAATTGCAGCATCCACAGACTCTTGAAAATCCGAAATATTTATATGAGCTACCCATGAGCAATATCTAAAAAGCTAAATGTATCACAAATTGTCTTAAATTTAATATCTTCCACATTTTAACCTGAATTATTTTAAGCATTTGCAAAAATATTAAACACCTGTGCTCTAAGCCCTGCCTGAAACACCACGTTTAATGTTTTTGTATTTTTCAGTACATGGAGGGATACAAGCTAGGGAATCTGGCTAATATTTTAGTAGCAGCAATTACAGTTTTGCTTCAGAAGTTTGTTGAGCTTAAAGCATATGCTCAAACAAAAAAAAAGTGATTACAATTGTTTAATTTTGTAGTAATAATGGGCCAGTCAGGAAACCATATTTTCTTTCTAGTAGAATTAGGGGAATCTCCTTTGCTGATAGGTTCCTTTATTATAAGAAGTTAAGAATTTTAAAGTTTTGTTTGTTACTTAAAGAGTTTATTTAAGATAAATATAGGAAAGAACGGTGCAATAAGTAGGTGATTTTTTTTCTCCCATGTAATTTTGCTAACTACATCTACACTTTTAACTTTGCTGATTTTCAGACAGACCATAAAGAATCTACGTGGTATTTTTCACAAACAGTTCTTGATCATGTTAATGAAAGTCCCACTGTAAGAGAAAACATTTTATATCTGGAATGAATCTGTTGGAGTTAGGGGAGTCATCAGTTTCCATGGAATCTTGCCAAGGTGCCACTGAATGCATTTTGGCTCAGCATTCCATGACCATAATCACATGTAATCTTTACCATATAACTTCATATTTCCAGACCTCCAAATGAAATTAATTTTAGTAAGCTGATATAACTGGCAGACCTAGGTATTGAGAAAATAAGATGTGCTGTCTCTTTGGGTAAACTCAAGAGTATTCTCCAGATGCAAGTTTCTTCCTACCTTTCTCTTAAAGGTTGACACACCATGTTTGCACGTTGTATAGTATCTCATGCAGGTACTTTCTAAACAAGATTCACATTCATCCCATAGATTTTTCAAGGATACTTGACATTGTCTTTCCTCTTCTTCCAGTCTTGCCTTTACTTCATCCATAAGTCGCAAGGCTTGCTAAGTAAGGAAAAAGATTCAGTGAGGGCAATTTTCAGATTAGTATTCTAAGTACTTACTCCAGTGTTCATCACTCATTTTGGTTATGTATGGCTCCTTTTTTTGTTAATCCCTAACCACTAGGGTAGGTTGCCTTCTCAGCTTCAGTCACATATGGAGGGAACTGAAAATTGAAAACCTTTTCCCTATAGGATTTTTCTGATGTTGTTATCTCAGGGGGCACAGCCTACAGGAACAAATGGATCTCTACAGTCTACCAGGATTTTTGATGTTAAGAAAAAGACTCACACATCATTCTGTGTAAGAATTCAGCCTCCCCCATGGTCATGTGTTCAACTCGTGTTATTTTTGCTCCATATCATCTGAAGACTCTTCATCTGTCCCAGAAATAGTCCTTTTCTGTTGCTTTTCTCTACCTTTAAGGGTTTGATATTTCATGAGGGCAAATCCTTGCCATAAAGTCTGTCTAATGCAGAAATATATAAAAGTATAGCATCTCTGCTGCTTGCCAGTGTACTAATCAAAAGGCTGTAGTAAGGGGATTTTTTCTTGCACTTGTGGAAGTATGAGGAACCCCTTCCATACTGAAGGGCAACAAGATGCATTTCACAATGCTGCTTCTATTTACTTCATCAGTTAGGGCACAAAGCTGAGCAGATCAGAAGCAGCATTTTTGGAATAGACTTGACAATGGAAAGAGAAAAATTCTTCCTATTGAAGTAGATTACACATCCTCGATTTCTCTCTCCAATTGCAACATATTTCAATAGTTTTGGTTTCCAAACAATGTTCTAAGTTATCTCTAAGTATGACAGAAACCTTTTAATAAATGGAGTTTATTCCTTTTTGTCAGCATTCCAATAGGGAAGAGACTCACATAAAAGAAAACTTCCGTCAGAATGTGCTTGATGGAGACTGTGACAACAGTTTTCATAGTCTATGTTTAGTTATTTTCTGATCTTTCTAATACATTTATTCAGTGTTTTATGTGGATGTAAATCCTGTGTAAATGAAATCACCCAGTAAGATCTAACAAGAGTGTTGATTGTGGGAGTGCAGTGGTGTTCCTTAAGATGTTAGAAAGCTATCAGTACCTACTTTTTTAGTTTAAATAACTACCAGATGTTGGGCCAGGAGGGAATTTTCCTTCAACTTTGTTGAAACAAATTTAGGATATTGGTGGTTTTTTAAATATAGAGTAAACCTCTGTTTCTTCAGATCATCTGAGCACATGGCTCTGAACCTAGGCATTGCACTAAGACATTGGAAACTTCCCTGATTCACTGTACTTTCTTTAGAGCACATTATCATTTGTGGCTTTGATAATCTCCTGCATGTCTGAAGTTTGCAAAGCAAGGTGGAAAACATCTTGTGGCCCCAGGAGTATAGAAACATGGAGGGCAGAGCTGCTGGACCTTCTGCACAAAACACTGTTCTGCAGTGGCCTGCCATTGCCTTGGTGTGAATTCAGTGAAGCAGGGGTTTTTAGAAACAAGTAGTATGTGCAATTTTCCTCTGCTACTGAGACAAAGGGGCAGAAGCAGATTTTCTCTCAGTCCCATGACTGCATGAAAAGATGTACACTGCTTATTTTGTACATACAGTTTGGTTTACATTATTCCCAGAATAAACATAAAATCCCCACAGATGCATTTATGTTACCTGTTTTTCTTCACTGCTCTTCTTCAAGGTTTTCATCAGATCTATGTGCTTATCTTCATTTCTTTCCATCATAATTTTCATCTGCTTAATACCAATCAAAGCTTTCTTTACCTCTTCATCTACATACTTCTCTCCAACTTCAGATAATTCTAAAAAAAAAGCCAAATTATACAGTGACTTAATCAGATTTTAACACTATTGCAAATTGTCATGCACTGATGATGGAGAATGAAATAGTTCTATGTTTGCCTACAGTGGCAGAGCCAAATCTGAGATAGTGAATGCTGAATGACGCTGAGTCAAGACAATTTCCATCAGATAAGAAATCTGATCCAGAGCTTTTGCAAGGATCAGCTGTACTTGACTCAAAAGATATAGTCAACTGTCCCACTGCTGAATATTGAATCCCAGAACAATTGAGACTGGTACCTTTGGGGATCATTGAGTCTGCCCCCTGCCCCCCTCAAAGCAGGGTCAATTACATCAGGTTGCACAGGACATCATCCTGGGTTTTGAATATCTCCAAGGATCACTCATCAGTTTTCTAATGACATAACCTTTATATTTATCTTTGATCTGGTTGAAGCCTGTGACAGCTTCCCTCTACATTTTGAAAATGTAGAATACAAGTGCCTTCAACCTGTTTTCATAAAAATACAATTTCTAGACTTCCTATGAAGTAATGACCATAGAGCTTTGGTGAAAACCTGGGCTGGCCCATGCATTGCACCTTGAAGCTCTGCATGATTGCCTATCCTTTATCTATGTTCTTTGTGGAAACACCCTGACTATCACTGGAACAATAAAAAATGAGTAAAACCATAACATCTTGAGACTGCCAAAAACACATTGATCACTTCTTCCTTTATATCTTTCTTTCTCACACCTAACTTCTTGTTTGTTTATTACGGAAATCTTGTCAACAGAGACTGAAGCACAGGATTGTTTAATGGCTGATCCTCTTTCTCACCACAAAATAAAGCCATGCTTAGGGGTGTGTGTGTGTGTGTGTGCAGAATAGCTCCTATTTTCTAAATTAAATAATTTTTTCCAGTTATTTGTAAAAGCCACCTTTTTCAGTGAAGTATGTAAGTGTAGAGGAAATATTTTCAAAGATTATTTGAACAAACAAAATAGTTCAAAACCTGTTGAATTGAATTTTGGGTTTGGTTTCTACTCTGAGGATCTACAAGGAACCAAATAACCTATAAAAATCCTGTAAATACTTTTTTCTTTTGGCATGTGATGCTTATCTGTTAATCCCTTTACTTTCTCATCCTGCTTGTTCTTATCTTCCTATTGTGTGTGTGTGTGTGTGTAGGCATGCAATCAACTTTATGATGGTTTCTAAGCTCCACACATGGAAGTGGAACTTGTTGATGCCAGTGAGTGTGGAAGTCAAGATGCCCTCCCCAGCTGGAGACCTGGGCCCAGGGGCTTCCAGCACACCCTGCAGGAAAAGCATACGTACGCTTGAGGTTGTCGCGGAGATTCATCTCCTCCTGCTTCGTCGGCGCGCACTGGTGGCCACTCAGACACAGCACGTGTATTATAAATATCCAGGAGGACCTCATGTTCTTTCTGTTAAAGAAAAACAGCTCGGTGCAGTTACATGTAAACATTGTCAGGAAGCTCAGATGTCTAGGTATCCTAAGTAAATATAAACACTGACTATAATACCGAGTGTCTTACATGATCCTGTTAATTTTGTCTCTGACGATGGTTAGTATATGTATAGTATGCACCTAGGTGAAAATACATGAGTAAGAAGCTTGACCTCATTTGTAATTATCTATTTATATTAATTAGATGAATTCCACTGAGTTTGAATAGTGGTTAACAGAATCAGGAAATGTATATATAAAATCAAAAGCTTATGCTGCTCAGTCTGTCCCTTTTTTACGTTGTGAAACACACTAATTGCTGATCTCATATCATATCCTTAGTTCATATTATAAATACATCTATGCTAAACACTACTGACAGTTTTAAAGAGTGAAGTTTCTGGAATGTTGTTCCCTTTCTTGTGTCCAAGCATGCAATTCCTTTCAGTGTCCTTCAGAACAAGACTTAATATAAGAGATGCAACAATAGGTGTGTCACAAAATCAGCAATTAGATCAATTTTGTAAACAAACAGATCACCAAATGAAAGAAATCCCTACAAAATAAGGGGGGGATGCCATTTCCATTATTTCCCTCCTAAGAGCAGAGGCAAAAGGTTTATTTTTCAGAAACCATGCAACTGCACTTTATGGTTCTCATCTGATTAAGTGAACACAGTATTCAGATGCCTTGTAGTTAGCCAATATAGCCTTCTTTGAGATGCAATTACCAGCCACAAAAGCATAGGTAAATTAAAAGCCTGGATTTGTTTACAGCCTGGATTTACTTCTATAGTTACTTGCACATTGTACCTTTACGTTTACAACGAAAGACCAATTAACTGCAAAGAAATACAAACACACAGCCAAATAAAAGTAAAAAAAAAAAAAAACAAGTATATTTACCATTAATATTTTGCGCCTCTTCTGCAAAATTGCTTCCTATATCAGGAGTGGGCTGAGCTGTGTTCTGAACCTATCTCTGGGAGTGTCAGGGATTTTGCCATGTTCTACTTATCTGATGAGAAGGTACTTAATCCTATTAACGGGACATTTAGTCGCTAGGCTGGAGGATTCTGCGTGTATGCGACTTCACGTTCATCTCTGTGGGCAAAACCACCAGGGGGAGTGTTGGGCAGAATTGCCTGATTTAATGTAATTTGGAACTGCTACTTTTCTGTAGCCTTTTGTCCTGTTAGGTCTTCCATCGTCTTACTTCTTACGTTAGGAGACACCTGCAGCTTATGCTATTAGTGAAATTGATACCATTAGTTTGGCTAAAAATAGCTTTCAACGTTTAATCTCTTCAGCATGGTTTTAGCTTGCTATAAAACCCACTTCATTATGTAAGGGCCTTCTTTGTACACCTTCTGAAGGTACAGGAGTTGAAAAAAATAGGAACCCACATGCAGGCTGGCATATGAGCAGATTCTGGAACTAGATAAGCAATTTTTGGCATTTTGTACATCATTGTACTTGCCAATGTTTTGGGGGTTTGCCCACTTAATACTATTTCCTTCAGTTTCTCCATGTCTCTGAAATATGTCTGAGATCTGACTTGTACAAGGTTTTGGATACTTTGAAATGAGATATTTAAATACTAACAGGTGCTTAATATAACATATGGACAGGTACTGTTAGCAAATCATATCCCACCTTGTGTTATTCAGCAGTATATTCAGACTACAGACTCCCTTGTAGTCTAAGAGGAGATGGGGAGAGTGGATGATTGTAGCCCACAGTCTGTAACAGCAACTTTAAGACATTCTATTCTATTCTGTTTACCTAATCATTAATAAAGGCCAATTGATGATTGATGGCTAAGATCTAGCGTGATTAATGCTGCTTAGGCAAGAGATTTCAGGGATTTAGTTTTAAATTATCAGCAAGAATGGAGAATCTATTGGCTCTAATGTGAACTGCAAGTCCCCAGTTTGCATTAAAAATTAGGGTAACTTCACTTTTTTTCTGAAAATTATGGATGGAATGGAATGTGTATTTTGTTGTAATCTATATGAATTGCTGTCTCATTGAGTTTCTGCTTACTCCTTGACCAAGACTTATCACTACCCAAAACATTTCAAGTTGTCTTCTGTGGAAAAACCAAGCAGGCACCCTTGAAGACCTTGCAATGCCCTGGTGACTGTTTGTTAAGGATCCCTGGGTCTTGGACGGAAGCAGAAGGGGCAGTGTCTCTCTCCCCCTGTGAACCTCACACTCAGCTCAGGAGAGAGTGAAACTGGAAAATACATTTGCACAAAGGAAGACAACCTATTACAGGCACTTGTGAAACATGTGCTATTAGCCTACATGTATAATGAATCCTAACAAAGACTTTTATCTTTCACTGCAAGGGTTTCTCCACTCATTTTTGACATTTCTCTTTGCTAATATTAATTTACCAGCAGCATTCATTTTCTGGTCTTTCTGAACCTTACTCTGTATAGAGAAAGCTTTATTCAATCTAGAGTAAAAGGGGTGATTTCAACACATCACTTGTAGTTCACAGGAGTTTGTGAGAAAGCAGGTGGCCCCAGCCCTGTGGGGAGGGAGAGCTGCACTCCTGCCCAAGGGGAAGAGGCTGGAGAATGCCTCTGGCACAGATCCCACCACTTACTCCCAGAATTGCCTGCTTTCTGAAGGTCTCCTTGGGAGTCTCTGGTCAAGCACACACTTGCACCTTGCAAAGCCAGTCCTTAAGCTGATGCTGAGACAGAGTCCTGGTGCGTGTTGAGCTCCTGTTCTCAATTCAGTTGATTTTGAACATTGCAAAGTGCCTTGCATCATCTTAGGTGTTACTCCTCATACTTTATTATAACCATTATGTAACCACATGGAAATAGGCCCTACTGTATGTATCTATTTCTTTTTTACAAAACCACAAAATCCTAGCCCTTTGCTTTCATGTTATTTCATATATATCCAATGGCTGAAAGAGGAGGTGTAAGGAACCCAAGGACAAAACTGATAGAGCTAGTATGTCTGTTAAATTTAATCTTGGGCTTAAACTTAACCTTAGAAGTGCACTTAAGAAACCAACACCCTGTTCCTGAAAGGCAGTTCTTAATCGTGCTTACTCTGAAAAGCTTTTCCTCTCTCATTTCTGTTTTGAATTTAATTAAACAAAAATCTCATCAATAATACCTCCAGGTTTTATGTGAAATATCCACTCTCTTTTCTTTTAACATTCCGAATCTGATTTGCAGTGACCTGTTGTGGAGATCTCCATTTTTCATTTCAGCTGCCATGTTCAACAGTTTCCTCTTAATATTTTATTTTCCTTTGAATTTGAGTGCTTTGATCAGCCATAGTATAGCACGTCATGTCATGACATTATGCTGACATTTTCAATTTTTCCCACTCTTATACAAGCAGATGATTCAATGCTGCTGAAATTAATAAGGTACTCTTCTAATATTGAATCATACTAGAGAGTCTGAAGCTGTTGGGAGCTAATTGTAGAAAGTGTCTTTTTTCCTACCCCAACTTCCTACCCCTATTATTCCACTACTGCTCTATTTTAATTGAATTAATATTTATTTATTGAAAAAAAAAAAAAGGAAAATAGCTTGAAAAGGAGTTTCAGTTATAATAGATTCTTTTTGCAAGATACTGATAAATTGAAAAGTAAATAATTGTAACAAGATATATAGGCATTGAGCTTGAACCAAGCTGAACTTGAGCAATGAGAGTTGTAGCTGCTTTGTGAATTTTTCTTAGGTCCTGCTGGATGACCTCCACAAATATGTAATATTTTTTCACCATGTACTGTGACTTCTCCCTTTTTGTTGATCCATTCCACCTGGCAGGATTAAGCATCAAGAAATATGTTGAAATGGAATTTCCTGTGTTGTACATCAGCTATAGGATTTTGTTCCAGATAGATATTTACACAATTATTTTCTGTTTGTAAGAGTTGTTTCCTACTATGCTACACATTTCCTAAGCATTTCTTTCTGAGCTAGGCCAGGCATACAGTGATCAGGCTGAAAATACCTGTACATATTTATAGACTCTATGAGTCATGGGAAGTGCAATATACTGACATTAAATCTCTTGGTATTTGTATGAAATAGTCCCTAGTTCTATGAAATCTTAATTAGCTTTATTTGTAAGCTCTATTATTAGTTCTACTGCTTTCAATTGAAATTAAATCCTTGTGGGGGTTCGTGGTGTAATTACATGGCTAATCTAAAGCATGCACAAAGCTTTGCTAAAAGTTAATATGAGTTTTAAGGGTATAGAATTGAACTCCTGTGCTGTAAAAGTTTGTTTTGTTTTGTTTTGTTTTGTTTTGTTTTGTTATGTTTTGATCTTTCCCAATGCTTCAGGAGCCCCTGAGTGGCTTCTGCTTTCTCCTGTATTTCAAAGGCTCTCAAAGTTCTCCTGAAGTTCTGTATTCAGTCTTTGAGCTCTACCTGGTTACCTGAAGTTAGGAACCAAGGCTCCTTCTTTAGCCAGAGGGAGAGGCATGCTCCTGAGGTGCTCTCAGTCATGCTGGAAGGCCTCAGACAGAGGAGCTGAGGCTGCAGTAAGCTGAATAGCTACAGTCAGTCTAGGCTACACATCTCGCGAAAATACCAGCTTAGGCGCCCAGCGTAGCACAGCTGTGTTAGCATGACAGGATCCCAAAGTTCACAAGCCCCGAAGCTCAGAGTCAGGCTGACACAATTACCCTGTCTGGAGGAGGGTCAGGCAATGCCAGGTCAGGACGCTGCGCTGTGCTCAGCACAAACATGAAATCAGCAGAAGACAGAAATCAGCCTGCGAAACTTAGAGCATCACACTGAGAGTTAATGTGGCTTTAGCTGGAATTATTAAGCTACAGCTTTTGGGGTCAGCCAGACCAGCTTCACAAGGCTTAGCATGCTTTAAAATGCATGAGCCTTTTCTGATTTCCTTTTGCTTGTCTATCCATGGATGATAAGGATGACAATTCGGTGTGGGGAAAAAATCTTCCATTTCACTGCTGAAAATTTTTTGTTTCCCAAGCCCTTCAGGGCTTTGACACAAAGTTCTGAATACCAGTCCCAGCTGTAACATGACAACTGTTGTTTCACAGGGCCATGCAAAGTTTTTTCCCACCTTATCCAGAGGCATTGTGGGAGGAACCTATGGTGATAACGAAGACTATGTTTGGGAAGGCAAAACTGTAACAAAAATTTAATTCACTTTACCAAGTAAAAGTTTAAACCTTAGGGTTGAATGAAAGACAATAAAAAGCTGAAAGCTAAAAACTATGCAGTTGTCTTCAGAATCTATGCTTAGGATATCAGCTAAATATTAAAGCTGGAGAAGCACTATTACTGACATTACACCAGGAGATATCAAAGTCAGTGCAAGGATAACAAAATGAGCTAGAAACAATTTATTAGAAAGCTATAAAGCAAACCTGCATGGTACAGTTACACAAACAGATTTCAGGAAGTATTTAATATTAAAATGCTGAAGTTTTGAACCAGATGTTTTGCAAGGGTTTAGCTTCAAGCGTCCCTAGGAACGTAAAGCACAAAAAAGTTTTATTGCATGCAGACATGTAATATATCAGCTTTCAGCCTGCAACTGAAAGGAACAGGGTGCCTTCTGTGTATTCATCTGGTTTGCTTAAGCATATCTTTGTCATTCAGCTTGTATCCCCTAGTTAAAAGAGTGACTGATTATTGAAAACAACTCCAGAGTTTATTGAAATTGGGAGGACTGAGTTACCAATTTGTGAGGTGCAGAACAGCTCCTGAAGATGGTAGCTGGAAATGGATTGAAGGCAGTCAGGATAGGACCTTGATAATATTCAATGAGGAAACTGGAAATTGCTTAGCTTGGCCTCTTGTTTCTGCTGCATTTAAAGTGGACCATGCTCCAGTGCCTATGGGACAGCAAACCCATAGAAGGATGTCTGAATATAAAGCTTCCCCATGTAGTTGATAATCAGACACACACAGTTCCCTTGCTTGCAGTAGCACAAAAGTGGATTCCAGCAAACCTGGAATGCTGCCTGAAGCTGACATTTCCTCCATTTCAAATATTAAGGACAATTTCTAAGAAGACCCTTATTGCAATTACGATTAATGACCTCATGCTTCTAAGAGTTCTTGCTTAATTGCCATTGCACATGTTTTTACAGCTGTTCTTTTATATAACTGGTACCCTGCCCTGTGCATTTGCCTCAATATTCAAAGATTTTTAAAGCACTGTGAAAAAAACCCAGTAGTTACAGAGACTTGACAAATGGGAGGAGAATAAAAAAAAAAAAAAAAAAGAAAAAAAAGAAAAAGAAAAATTGAGTTCAGACAAATGAGAATTAGGAATGAAAGAAAAAAGGCAGAAAGGAAAAGGAAGGTGAAATAGGAAAGACCACAAAGTACAAAATGTCAGGGGAGACACGGAAAGAACAGTGTTTCCTATTAGAAGTATATAAATTCATATCCTCTACCAACAGCCAAATTGTTATTGCATGCAAAACTAATGTAGGAATCCCATGAAGATGTGCATGTGGCAGAACAGGATAACTCTTGAAATCTTTTATTGTTCCTCATATTTCCTTCGGCTCTGGTAGGAAGCCATTCTGGGAAAGATGGGGGGATTTGCCCACACTTCAATACATTTTCAGGTACTGTGAAATGCTAAACACCAAGAAAATAATTGTGGAATTCACCAGTCCAGATTTGTGTGTGCACAGTGAGTGTGTGCACCTCAGCTAGCAGGAAGCAACCTGATCTACAGGAAGATATCCCCTACCTGTGACAGGGAGGTTCAATTAGATGATTATTTTGGGTCCCTTCCAACCCAAACCATTCTGTGATTCTATTATTCTGTGACATGTATGATACAGGCCAAAATGGGAGACTTGGATATCCTGCTGAATATGGATTTGTGCAACATCTATCATGCATGGAAGCTGGCAGGGTCAGATCATTCATACTTGCAGCACAACAAATATAGAAATTATTTCAAGTTGTAAAAAATCCAGTCTGCCATTTTCTAGTACAACTTCCAGTCAGATGAGATGGCAGCTACTGTGTTTAAATCATCATCCTTTTGAAAACATAAAGTGTTAAACTCATAAAAGATGAAGGGAAACTCCTACAGAGCACAATAATATACTTAGCATTAGGCTCTTAACACTTCAAAGTCATGCTAGATTTTCACTTGGGTCAGCTACATTATAGTGTCCAGAACAGTATCACACATCCTACTTTGTGGACAGTGGTTTGTAGGGATTCATTGTTCCTTATTCCTTATGTTTTTATTTTGTTTCTGCAGACAAAGTATGTTTTTAAAAATCCTAGAAGATAGGGTCATTGTGGACATTTAGCACAATGGACAAAATGCTCTAAATGGACAAAATGCTTCTCAAATGAAGAAATCCATGAAATTTCACCTGCTGGAAGGATATTTGTGGTATGCAAATCTGAAATATTGGGGTAGTACTGTTTTTTAAGGAGTAATAGGAGTAATCTCACTGTATATTCTCACCACCTTATAGCAGGGGTTTGGCCCTGCATCTCATCAACAGACTAGATACAGGAATCTTCAGAAAACAATTGAAACCATGAGCTGGGTAATACTTAGCTTCCTGACTGATCTGAAATGGTTGCTACACAATGTTTGCAAAAGCAGACAGAACCCCTGGTTGCATATATGTTGGGCACAAGAATGGTCAGTGAGTATTACTAAAAATTCATCAATAATGCAGACACATTTGAAACACCTTAGGTGCTAGAAAACTTCCAAATATCCACGGAACAGGCATAATTATGTTGTAAATATTATTCAGAAGTATTTTGCTATTGGTACTGGGGGGGCAATACCACATTATGCATTTCCATACCTGACCTCAGGAAGAAATGAACTTTAATTTCATCCTTTGCCCTTGTGCCTCCAATATTATTATTGTGCCTCATATCCCAAGAGCAGACGGCTGAAGGCCTGTTCCTCTGCCTGGGTCTTACATATTTAACTGCACACATAGACACATTTATATATTAAAACAGTAGTCAATGGGTCAGATGGTTAGCTGATGTAAATAAGCAAGCTCCCTTGTCTCTGCAGACAGCTCTGATTCATACCAGCTGAAGACCAGTACATTTTCACTAGGTCTGGATTCAGTAAACCACACACACAGAGTGCAAAGCAGCCTATTGTTTGAAGGAAACCTTTCTTGTTTAGGGCACTGCTGAACAAATAAACTAGGCAGCAGAGGGAATTAGCAGGAATGAAGAGCATTAGATCCTCAGAGAAAATAACATCGAGAAAAGCCCTTGGTATCCATCAGTCAGAATTTCTTCAGTCCTAGACAAAAGCTGCAATGGAAATTGCTGTGTTGTAACCTGTGTGATCCCATACTGAATGATTTACTTGAAACACAGTGCTTCCAACACTGTGCAGATCAAGTAGCATGAGCAAGGAAAGAAAGTAAAGTAGAAATTAGAAAGAACTTAAATACTATTCAAGCAAAGCACTTAACCATGCATTTAACTTTTAACCTGAGAGCAGTCCCATGGAAGTCAATGGGATTACTTACATACTTAAGCAAATCATGAGATTAAGAGGTCCGGTGGATCGGGATTTTAAAAATCTGCATGGCTGTTACTTCAAAATGGATACAGTACAACAGAGGAAGAAAAGGAGAAAAATCTCTTTTCCATCCTCAGTTTCAAGTGTACTGACAAAGGCATGATAAGATCTAGCACTAGGAAGTTAAAGTTGGAAAAATCCAGCCTTGAAATAAGACATTTCCTTGTAGCTGTGAGGAAAATATTGAGGTAGCTTATGAGAAGGGAGTGGATTTACCCTCACACAGAGTTTTTATGATGGGGTTAAACATATTAAAAGAAAAAGGAGATTAATCCAGATTTTGAGAGAAAACTCAAAGAGTTAAAAATAAAAATTAAATTGCGCAGTTCCTGGAGAAGAGACACCTCCACCAGTTAATTGCAGCACACTGGTCCACATCCAACCTCCAGCTCAAAAGATTCCTAAACCACTGATTATGAGACAGATGATTTTATATTGCTCTGCTTTTTGTATCTCTTGTAAGCATCTGCTGCTTTTGAAAGTACTACTTGGCTGGACATATTTCTGATTTAATCTCGTACAATCATATTTCTTTTCAATACTGTACTATACATACACACACATCATGAGAGGATTAAGCTGGCTGGTATTTGCAGTCTTTTCTGGCCCTATAGTATGTCAGACTGACTTGTGCTTACCCCCTTTGTTCATGAGTTTGATAGGAAACAGCATTGATTAAATTTCCTGGCACTGTTTGACAATCCTGAGCTTCCTTCAGGATTTGGGAAGGAAGTGGGTACTGCACTGCACAGGCCTCTGTGACTCAGTGGCTGTCCATGGAGCTGGAGTCATCCAGGAGCTTCTCTCCTGAGCAAGTCCCAGCAGCCAGGGTGCCACACTGTGACAGAAGGACCTCCATTTCTCTTCTCCATGGCACACGCTTTCTAATCTCCTAAGGAAAAAAAAAATGTTATTTCAATACTGTCATATCTGGATTAAGCTTGTATATCCTGTGGTTAACTAGAGACCAGACCAGATGACCTCACTCAGTTTTTTCTGGCTCCAAATGCTGTAAACTCTTGTCCTGGGCTAGAGCCCATCAAAGCCCATCTGAGCCCCTGGAAATACTTGTATTGACTTCACTCTGCATGAACAAGACTTCAGCTCAGTGTACAGACTATGCCTGAGCCAACGGGGGTCCAAAAAGAATGTGGCTCAGCTTGCAGTAAATACATGCACCTAAATGACCACAAGCAGAGCTATTCAGAAAGGACTAGTAACAGCATCGTCACAGAAATTTAATGTGTGAAAGCTCAATTAGCTATAGATATCAGCAGGAGATATTCTTCTCAGCTTTCTGTATGAAAGGTCTGCTGAAGTTAAAAGTATTTATAGTTACGTATGGGGCAAAAATTTAGGATGGACTATAGGACCCTACAGGATTCAGCCACTGGAGAAAAGCTGTTTCACCACTGTTTGTCCATTTCCCAAAATGAAACCGACATCAGTCCACATAATTTAAAGGATTCTAAATGAGAAAAGACTCATGCTTTAGGCCAGAAGCACATCTGGTATAACCCTAAGGATCTAGTTCATAGCAGTAATATTTTTCTGCAGTTTTAAGCCAGAGCTTCTGCAAGTTTCAGTATGAAAGCTTTAGACCTAAGACATGGCAGAGTGCTGGGAGCAATTAACTGTGCACTTTTACCCTAAATACCAAACTTAAATATGCCTTCATCTCTCATTGGAGAGAAGTGATCCCAGTTTAAATGTTGGGCTTTTTGTTAAATACTGAGCTGTGATTTTCCTGTTCTTTATGCAGTGATATAGAACCATTGAGGGATAGATGCATCTTTGCATATAAATGGAAGTCATCATTGTCATAAGAAAGGTGTTTATAAAGCAGCTATTTGTGTGCCATTAAAATAACCCCATTTACATAATTTATATATTTAGGAATGTTAGTTGGGTAATAAGGAATGTTTCACTTTGTACAAGTTATAATAACACACCTCTTCAGCTTGGCATTGTTATTATCTTTATGTATAGCCATAGTAAGAGAGATTTGCATGATAGGTTTGTGTCTTTGTGGGTAGATTTGCCTTCTACACCTTCCATCTGTGGAATATAAAAGCTCAGGACTTTATGAGGCAAAGGTAATGTGAGACATAACCCTGTTCAACTTGGCAATTCAAAATTCCCAGATGAGACCAAAAATTTTAAAGCGTATAAAGATTAGGGTCTGTTTTCTGAAAGTGGGGATATTAAATTAGGGAGGTAGATGGTTAGCCAGGCATGATAACAAAGACCCCTTGCAGAGCACAAGTGAGAGCCCAAGGTCTGGCTCAGCCTCAAGCACTGTCAAGCAGAGGAGACTACATTCCTGGACACTGGGTGTGATAGAGAAACATTAGAAAACATGGAGTACTAATTATGAACATGTGAGCAAAAAATGTGGTAGCAGGTCAGATAGCAGGGCTGTGTGTGTTTGAGAGAGATGACTAACCTGGAAAATTTACTTGTGGCTGATAAAATAACCTGTTTTCATAAGACAGGGATTTTTTTTTCCTCTGCTTGTTTGTGAGTTATGCTTTCTTTGCATTTGTTTTCAATTCTATTATTTGTAATTTTTGCATTTTCCTGAAAAGTTATAACTTTGGCATATACAGTTGAAAAACAGTTTTCATCTATGCAAGAGGCATGCACTCAAGACAATTAAAAGTGAAGTGTTTGCTTTTTAATAAGAAATTAGCTGTCACAGAAAATTATCTTGGCAAAAAAAAAATCCAGTGAAGGCTGCCTTTGCTATATGGTATATTTTAGAAATGTCTTAGAATTCTCTAAACTGCAAAAATGCTGCCTTTCATTTCACAACACTCTGGGGAAAGACAGCTGAATCCCACTTTTAATTGTGAAATGATAGGCACAGTTTCATGCATTTGGAGGAATGTAAAATATTTCCATTATCTTTTCTTGTTTTTCTGCTTATCCCTGTCTCCTCTGTCTCTCCTTTCCCCCTCACCACTCAAAGTAACATCTGGGAGGGGAGAGACATTTATCAGGAATTCACAAGCATTCCCATGGAGTTTCATAGAAAATAGATATTGATTAGAGGACAGGAGGAACAGACTTTTTCAAGAACAGGCTTAGCAGAGGAAATTGAGCATTTGATACAGGAGTGTGGAGAGAAATGCTGGACCATCGCCATAGGGGCTGGCAGCCAAGGAGAGAGCAGAACAGTGTGGGGGTACCAAAAAGAGGTCAAAAAACCAAAAAAATAGCCTAAATATACTGTCACTGTTGGACTGGAATAGAGTCCAAAGGGCAGGTTTGGTGTGTGAAGACAGAGACTGGACACAGGATCTGAAAGTGCTTCCTGGGCGAGAACAATGCACTGACAGAGAAATGGATGCATGTCCATCAGCTCAAATACCAGAACCACAGACACGGGACTGGTCATGAGCTAGTAGCTTCCACACGGTGATACCACAAGGCTGCAGCACTCACACTGCCTGTTATAAACCCCTGTGAAAGAGCAGGGTACCCAAGAAAGATGAAAAAGATGTTTAGCACATGGACAGAGAGATGGGAGACCTGACTTCCATATATCTCAATACCACATCCTTCCTGGTTGTCTTATTTGCTCAGATGCTGAGTTTCCTCTGGAGACAGTTAGTTCCAGGGAAGCATCTCAATTATGTAGATCAGCAAATCACAGCTGTTTCTCAATCCAGATGTTAGAAACTGCCTCCAGCAAGCTTCTTGCAGGAGCTGAGCTGCCTGTGAGTGATTGCACAGACATCTCCCTCCTCCCTGCACCACCAGCCCAGAAAGCTGGTCAGTGCCACCCCCTGTTCCTCTGTGCCACCTCACAGGGCTGGGAATTATTACAAGCCAGGACAGGTAAGATTCAGTCTGACAGTTCAGAGCTGTGGCTGAAAGAGAACTGGATCATTAAGGAGCTGTGTTTCTTTCAGACTCATAAGCAATGATTTCATTGCAGATGAGGATACATAGGCAATGTGTAAGTTTTCAGAGCTGTCTTCACTCCCAGTTTCTGGGTCCAGGCTGTGGTCTCTTTCCAGACTGATGTTAGGCACTGATGTGCACCAGCCAGCCATCTCCCCTGTCCACCCAACCCTGACATGCCTGCACAACCTACTCAGCCTACACAGCCAAGGTACTGGCTCTGAGGATCCAGGCATAGGTGCCGCCTCAAACACACATGGGGAAGCATGACTTGATGTATCTTTCACTAATTGGGTGATGAGACCAAGAGAGATGAAGAACAGCTGTAGGAGCTGCACAGGAACTCATCTGCAGCTTTTTAAGAGCCATAGCTCCAGGGGAACTGTTGTTTTGCCAGCTACTGTTATGCATTACCAAATAAAAGGGCCCCTGTCCTCTCCTGCCTCAGTGACATTCCTCCATTAAGGGCTTGATTGTCTCCTTGGCTGTCACTGTCTGTGGGAGGGGGATATAGCAGGGAAAGAGTCATAGGAAAACTGGTGGAAAACAAAGTATCCAGCCAGTACATTTAATTCAGTAGGTAAATTCAGTAGGGTCAGATTTCTTAAATGTCTTCTGTGCATCTGACCTAGGCTAACATTTAGACTTTCAGTTTTTTCAAGATAAATTTAATTTAATTTACTATCTAGAATTTATTTAAGTTTACTATATAGAGTTGCAACTCATAGTTTCCTAGTAGTAATACAGCTCCTTCCATTAAATTGCATTTTTAAGACTAAATAATACCCATGCTTTTACCTATAAATATATAAAATAGTATTTTTCCTCACTTGCAACAAAGGAATTTGATGCTGGATTGTCTCCTGTTATTAAATGAGTTGAATATTTTCACAACATCTGAGGAAACAAATCAAACAGGGGTCACCTGCTTTACAAAGTATACTTTAAAATGTTTATTTTGCTCCTTTGAACTATTTATTTCTTTTCACTGCTATTACAGAAATATATGGATTTATACTTAATTAACATCAGTGAGAAGCTTTCTATGCTTGTGTAAACAGAAGTAAACTCAAAGACCTTGTCAAAACAAGTAGGTTAAGCTTGACTAATCAGCTGAACTCATTCTATTAATAGGCAAGGTGGCATCATTATTCCATTAAATTTTGTCTGGAATATTGGGGGCAGCTACATATATCCATACAGAAGACATTAAATCAGATGAATCTCTCCAAAATGAAAATACAGTAACAGTCATTTACTCTCTATTTCTTCACTCTGGGAAGGAGTATTGTGCCTGGTTAAAAAAAGTAAGGATAGATGAAATTGAGGCTTTTTCAGAAAACTTCATTATGGATTGATTAGGTAGAGTTTGAAGTGATATTGACATTCTCACGGAATATGGCCACAACTGTAGTTAAACTATCTGCCAGTGGAGACATCAAATGAAATCTGATGCAATTAAGATTACTTGGGAAACTCAGATGCACTTTTGATTTCTGTCAGTCCTGTGGTAGGATATAAAATTGTAAAGGAGGTAAAATCAGGTGTTACATTAACATAGGTTAACTAAATGCAAATTTATCAGCCTCATCCAAACCATGATTGATGGAAGCTCACACTTTGCCATTATTCACCATTTCCTACAGCCATAACATGAGTCTCTTAATCTTACAGTGCCTTGTGTAAAGAAGCTAAGTCCACTTAAGGCATCCACTGACAGCATTTGCATATAATTTCCTTTTTTTTTTTGTGATGGATTCTCTCCAGCAGTAATGGATGTTTGTCTATGGTGATGTCTTAAGTTTTAGCTTTTATATTTTTCAAATTCTATACTGCTTTAGTGTGTAGTTCTGAGCTTCATATTAGGGACAGTAAGCTCTCTTCACAGAGTAGGGGTGGACAGAGCAATTCCCTTTCTAGCTTGGGACCGAGGAAAACTGATCCAAATTTCAGTCCCAAGAGCATAAACAACGTGGACTGAAGAGAGAAAAACAAGAAGGATGGGGCTTCATAACCTAAAGCTATAAGTGGACAATTAACTCCAATATGCTAATGGTCCAGAACTTATAAAAGTGAGAAGCCTTGGGACCAGCCATCCATTTTGTGACCATTTTGGGTTCATCTTGGGTGTTGCCCTGGCTGGGCCCTTGTGCTGTCCAAGGTGTATCCATTGAGGCCTTCTAATAAATACCTACTTTATTCTTTAACTCTGTCTAGCCGCTGTTCTAGGTCAGCCTTGACAAGGCATCAATGGCTCCAAGAGGGAGTCAGTTTAGACATTTCTGCATATAGTTTCTCTAGGTGATAGTCAGCAGTACTGAGAAATCCAGGCACTTATTCATGAAAACTCCCCTAGCAGAAGTTTCTACCTCTGAGCTGTGTTTCCACCTCCGAATCTTTAGCCCAACAAACAAAAATGCAACAAAATCTTTACCTAAAAGGCCTGACACTAATTTTAGACATTGCTTTTAGCCACCAGCCAAGGCAACAAACTGCAACTGAAAGCTGCTATCTGTATCCTGCTGGAACCATACAGATAAGCAACTAGGAGAAGCATTCCCAAGGTCCCAAGTATCTGGATTTTAGATAAGAGCTGTGTGAGCCACCCAGAGTACAAGGGTCTAAGAGAAAAACCTGTGGTTCAGCTTGCATACCTCTGAAATATTAGCAATATCACTGAAACATGTTTCTCGTGTTAAGAATGTGGAAGCAGCAAATGGACAAATGATCCCTATTTCTTCAATAGCTGTCATAATACTGTGGAGCTATAGGGCACTCAGATCTCACTGTTTCAATAAAATCATTTAACAGAGTTGCCACAGTCCTTTGTTGCCATCTCATGGCATCTATACTTTTCCACTAGAAGTATAATCTTCTATTGCAATGGTTTCTCACAGGTGTAAATAGCCATGACTTGAGACATGGAGAAAATCAAATCTATCTCATAATTTATGGGGCATTAATGAGAAAAAACATACACTGCAATTCCCCATCTGCCTGAAATGTGTGTGTTAAAAGAGCTGCATGTGCAAGGGCACAGCAGATTAATAAGATGCTCTCATGTAAGTAATAGCAGGGGCTCCCTACTTTTCTTATGGGTCATTGTGTTAACAAAGGGCTTACGCTACTGCAATCACAGCTAATCTCTGTTCTTGTTACACATGACAAGGATTGTGGTGTCTAAGTCAGGCTTCAGTTCTCACGTATGCAAACAGATTTAGGAGCTTTTGTCACTTGAGAAGCGCACACACTCCCATGTAATTCAGAATGGAACAGCTTCCAAAGAAATTATGATAAAAAGTCCTGTTCTGTGACACAGCAGTATTAGAAAATAGTGGTTGTTTTAATTGTCATAGTGTGTTCAAAACCCACTTCCAGTTTTCTTGAAGAATGGAAGTGGGTTTGGAAATTAAACATATGTGCTTAATTTTGCTGATAGCTACTGTCTTTATTCACTCCTTGTAATTTCACATGGGGAAGTTTTCTTTCCATTCCTTTCAGCTCAAGGAAGAGCTTCCTTCCTGTTCTAGGTTCAGAGATAATACATGATATTTCCTTTTTTTGTTCAGAGACATAAGTATAGATACATTTCAACTGAAACTTCTTCAATGAAATGCTTTCACTTCTGCTGTGAGGAGCCAATATGAGTGGCTGTCAGAAGAATCTTCACATGTGTAACCTCATCAGAAGCATCCTCTTCTGGCAATCCAGCAAACATTTTCAAGGACTGAAACAGCCATGTGAAGTGCTCTCTTATCCCTCATATATCTTGACTTACACCTGTTGTCACCTCTGACCTGTTGTCAGAGCAGGAAGCAGTTTAGAGAATAAAGCCTTGCCATCTACTTATTTCAACACTAGTCAATATTAAAGAGAAACATACAGCAACAGTCTTCCAAGTGGGAGCAACCAAGGAGTTGTATTCACTCTGTTATGTGCACTTAAGGTAGTTGCTCTTTGCACGAATAAACCCCAAACAAACAAAGCAGTATACTTTACTCAATGTTCGTGTTGTTTGCTTGTGGTTAAAGAGCATCTGCTATCCTTGGTGTTTGAACTTACTGCAGAAATAGAAAAGGGATTTTTCATGTCGTGGATAAAACAGAAAAAATTAATTTTGTCAACAACTCACAACATTTATTCATATCATGTGAAAAGTCCACTTAAATGAGGACATTTGTCAGAAATAACAAGTCTAGGAGAAATAACAAGTCAGAAATAACAAGTCCTTAGCACATAATTTTTCTGTTTCTTACTTGGTAACTGGATCCTCCAAGGTCTTGCTCTTCCATTTCTTATTCATTGTGTTCCAAGCAGTCAAGAAACTGATGGTTAAATGAAAGAGAATTATTGCCAGACAGCTCCCATTTTGTGATTATATGAAAACCCTATTTGCATATGCAGATGAGGGCATTTATATTAAGAACCGAGTTATCTGGCTGCTTTTTTCACTCTAAATTTTCCAAGATATCCCCAGAGTCTCTCCAATCAAAAGCTTTTTACAAATGTTTTCTATAAATCATTTTGCAGTTCCACTGGCAGGATTATTCACCCCAAGAGCTGCAGCTAACCCCTCCATGCCAAAGGAAGCTGTGCTGGCTCTGTCTGTATGGCAAAGACGGAGCTGCCGAGGGAGGAAGACTTCCCTGGGGAAATCTTAGGGCTGGGAGAAGTGTTCATGGGATTTCCTACCTTTTCAATCTCTTTTAGAATGCTGTGGGTCAAGGTGGCAGTGTGGTACTGAAGGGCATTGGGCTGCAATAGTGACATTATCCACTGCTGAGAGACTGCTATGCTCCCACCCGTGAAGGAGCACTCTGTCTTCACACAGGGTAAAGAGTTTTGACCATATGCCATTACAGAAGTATATCTATCCCTCTTGCTTAGCTTTTTGGATTTCTTTCACAAAACAGTGTGTTTTGTTCACCATCCTGTCTTTAAATTCATTTGTGTTGATAATAGCAAACTGCAGGCAATGTCTGCATATTGCCAATGCAATCACAATAAGGCAGATGCTTTATATTTCTTGAGAGCATTTGGTATATGGTGCATTATTTTGCATTTTAATTTTATTTAATCCTACACCATCAAAACACCAAGCACAACAGATCTGAGAAAGGACTAGAGGAATTTACCCCACCAGCAAGTGCCCATTCTAAGTAAATGCTGCCTCCTCCTATCTGATGATAACCAAGCCTAAACTGGAGAAGAACAGAGACATTCACTGTATTCTCTGGTTTCTTCTTCAAGTAACCCAGAATATTTGTAGAGATGAGGCCTGCTCTGCTTTGCCTGGAGTATTGGCTCTAATATGGCAAAAACTGCTTGGTACACCCAGCTCATGCTTAATTTTAGCTTCTTCCCAGTTAGTCAGGACAGGAAAATTTGCATTGCCTAACATGCCAGAAATAAAGTTATTTCTGCTCATTGTCACATTTTCCATAACTCCAAGTCTAAGGCCACCTGCTTCATTGCTTTCCTCATTATATTTTTTTGAATGTGCTTTCTTTCTATCTATTTAGACCGTGGAGGTAATATATGTTTTCTGAAAGCTTTTGGGCTGCTTTTCCAAAAACTAGGATCTGCTTTTCCATTTTTTCAGTATGTCTCATTAACTAGAGCAACCTCTTAGGGAAGTCTCAGGGACTTTAATCCTACTGCCTCTGTAAGCAGTTGTACAAAAGGGAGTATTTGGAGATGGGAAGTACCCATTCTCCAGGCTCAGGCTTGGATTTCAATATATTAAGCAATGAACATTATTAGTTCAGTGTCTGGGGAACCTCTTGATGGAGATTTCTGTGGGATTTGTCTGAAACCACAGAGT
The DNA here is from genome assembly GCF_026979565.1 of Vidua chalybeata. Classification (NCBI taxonomy): domain Eukaryota; kingdom Metazoa; phylum Chordata; class Aves; order Passeriformes; family Viduidae; genus Vidua; species Vidua chalybeata. The sequence goes on from NC_071530.1 coordinate 105,360,403, forward strand.
TGCACAAAAGTAACCCTGCTGTAAAAGGGCAGGTGTTTGCAGAGTGATGGCTCACCTGCTGATAGATAACCTGCTTTGCTAGGGGAGATAGTACTTCTGTCCACTAAGGGATCCTAGGAAAAATCAGATGTGGTAAGTTCAGTCTGTTTTGGATTATTTGGGTGGTATTTCTACTGAGGAAAGCAAGCAGTCCCACCGACAAGCCTTGGGGAGAAAACTTGGCTTGCAGAGTACATCCTGTAGGAGCACCTGAGCCCAGGCAGTGGCCTCCCAAAGAAACCTGAGATGCTGCTCTTAGGTTTGGTCACAAAGTAAGTGGTGTTTTTCCTGGATAACTTTGCTCTTTTTTTTTTTTTTTTTTTTAATCCCTGCCTGAGAATTTTGTATGATTTTGCTAATTCTTTTTTATTCACCAAACAATTGTCGAAACTACTTGGTGTCTCTCAGCTTTTTGTTCTGTATATGGGGATGGAAGTGAGCAGGATTGCTGTGCTGCTGTCCCAAGCAGTCCTTGCAAAAACAGCCACTGTCATGTCAAAAGAAACAGTAAATCTCTGGCATAACAAAAGAGAATCAAAGTGACTTACAAAGAAATGTTAAAGCAGCATTTTTTCCCCAACACACACCCCCCTCCCCCCAGTATTGTAGAAAATTCCTTAAGCAACAGAAGTGGAAAGAGAAACAAAGTTTAACATTTCAGTGTCTTACTCAGCGAAGTTTTCTGAGGAAAACAGATCAGTTGAAATAGTAACCTTTGTTAGTTTTTCCATATACTTTATTCAAATAAAGATATGAGAGCTACATGTGTTCCTGTTTAATCCAAAGACTTTATTCTAAATGCCTTGGATTGCACATTAACTTGGTAATTTTATTTATTAGCTATTGAAAAGAGTGGCATACAGGAATAATGTTGAATGTGCTGTAAATCAGTGTAGTATTTATCTTGTAGAGGTTTAATTAGAAAAGTTAGATTTGTAGAGGGACGTAGTATCTTTTATTAGCCTAGCTGCCAGAGTGGGAAAAAAGGAGAGAAATCTAAATGCTCTGCCCATTTTTCTAATTAGGTCCTTCCGTCTAATAAAATAAAACAGTACCCTTAAACCACAAAAGTTACAGCAACACCAGTATGATGATACAAAAGATGAATCATTTGTGCAGACATGGCCACAAACCTCTGTAACCTCATTGTCCACATCCTCCCTTCTGCCCAAATATAAAATATGGTTATCACGTTCAGAGCTAATATTATTTTTTAGAAAAGGGGAGGCTGTATTTGATGTATTTCATGAGAGAAATGAGTTCAGGCAGATAAGAGTAGCCTGTCTCAGCCCACGGAGCAGGCAGGAGGATGGTGTGTGCAGGACAGCTGCAGTGTAACACAGACTTACAACCAGGGGCAAACTCTCCATTTCAAACCCTGAACACTTGCAACAAAACAAAAATAAAGCCCAGCTCTGTGATCCTTGTTTGAGTATTGCTCAGGCTCATCAAAAGATGCAGGATGGAGTTTGAGTGACAAGTTTAACCTCCTCTTAGGGCAAAGGTTTGAAATTCCTTTACTTCATGAGTAATTGTATCATACAGCGCCTGCTGAGCTGCTAATAGCAAATGAGAGACATTTTGGGACAGAAGGAAGCTAGGAGTTCTTTCTAATTAAGTGTGCCCCTTTCTGAGTCTCTAGATAAATTCCACAATAGTTTTCAGTTCATGATTGCATACTACACCTTTTTCTTCTTTCCCTGTTTTTCCTGTGTGCTCTGTCCACTGCTCTGCAGGCAGAAAATTCCTCTTGAATTCCTTTTGTGTCTGGTCATTCCATAGATTAAATCAGAGCCCCTTGGTTTATGATAAGGAATGCAACCCTCACTGCTATCAACATGTCTCTGGACCCTTCCTATTACTATTTCCAATTTGAAGGCTCCTTTGGGTCCTTTGTTATATCAAATGTCCTGTTTCCCAAGTCTTCTTGAACTAGGATCTGTGAATTTTTGCATTATCTGGTCTATCACCAGTGCGCTGTCCAGGCCATTTTGACACGAAATAGCAAAAAATGTGCTCAGTTCTGCTGTGGAGGTACCGCCACTTGTCTCACACTTGAGCTGGATGTGTGCCAGGTCATGCTGAGCCCAGGAGCCATGGAATGACTGAGGTGCTCTGTAGGGAGCCTCACCTCAGATTTGCACACTCTGGAAGTGCCTCAACTCAGATTTGCACCCCATGGCCTCTATGCCGCTTGGTGAATCACCCCAATTCCTCTCTGTGTCTTCATGAACAGGACATTTCCATTCCCCTCACATCCCACATGCTTCCACCACTGCAATATGGATACCCCCTCCAGCATGTTTCAGTGTCCCTAAATCTTCTGGGCAGCAGAAGTTGTGGCTGGCTGGGACGTGCCCACATGCCAGCTGGCCAGCCTAATGTGCACGTGGGCGTGGGTTGGATGGTCACTTCCAGACTGAACAAAGGCTGAGCTCTGTCTGCATTCCCATCAGGAGCAGATGCTCCTCTGCCTCTTGTTTTCCTATGTGGACAAATGGTTCAATCCAATGTTTAGGAGCTGAGCGACTTTGAGCCTGTGTCTTTCAGCTAAATCTGATTGAAATGGGTGAATTGCAGGGCAAAGTTCTAAGAAAAGATGACACACTGGTCTTGAGAGTTGACACACAGATTCTTGTACAAACAGGCTGCAAAAGTCACGTAGGAATCATTTTCTTAAGAAATAAGGCTAACAGTGTAATAGCCTGGGTGGGGAATGATACTGGGGAAGCTGGATTTGGCTTCCTGATTCTAAGACTCAGCCTGTGCAGTCCCATAAATAACGTTGCTGACAGGCAGTTTTAAATTGCACAACAAATGGACCAGGGCAGGGCTACCCGATGGAGCAGTGCAAAACACATCCCCTGTTCTTTCCTGCTTTTCTGCTCCTTGCTGCCTGCTGCCTCCTTCTCCCCCTTCCCTTACACAACCGAGTGTAAAGAAGAGATCTGCACTTACAGGCTTCTCCTTTCCTGAAGGGAAAATAGGTCCTGATGGTTATTGTACCCCTAAATCTCCTCATGTGAAATAGAGCTGGCTCGTGTGAGTGGATCTCAGGCAGCAATGTTGAACCCCTCTCATCTACAGCCAGCTCTGGTGCTGGTCTGGGTCAGGTTTGGTTGTGGTGCATGCACCTGAAATTTCACATGCTCAAGGTGATGGTCAGTGTCTACTTGCAAATTCTGAAGAATAGATAATAAAGTAGTGGAGGCACAAACCACGTAAATGGGGAAGGCTAGAAAGGGAGGGAGTATGCTGGTGAAGCAAAGTTCATAGTGCAGGGGCTCTTTGCAAAATGCTTAACAGAAACCAGGAGAAATTCTCTTAGGCCTTTGTTATAGTCCATCTTCCTGAAACCTCCTCCGTGATGTGAAATGAAGCTGTTTTGCCATTGGAATCTTGTCACTCTTCAGATATTCTAATTATCTGCCCTAACAGGAGCCTGGTTTCCTGGTTCACTGTTTCTTTTTCCTCCCTTGAGACTATTTCTGGCATGCGTTTCCAATCGTTATGTGAACCAAAAATGTCTTTAATGTTTCAGCAAGACTGTACCTAGCTTAGCAAGTGAATTCAAATGTGTAAATCTGTAAGGAAATCTGCTGTCTTTTTCACCAACCCTTTTACCCTTTAGGATCAACTTGAAAAGTGCTTTGTAACATACATGAAAAAATACTGATTTCCTCTCCCCTTTGTACTTCCTTACCTGACACACCTGATGTGAAGCATTGCTGTCTGATACATTTATCTGCACTTCTCCATTTGGATCCAAGTCCTCACTGATTGTGATGGATATAGAAAGGGAGGGAATGTGGTTCCTCACAGAATTCATCACTAAGAGGTAAATGAGAAATACTGAAGCTATCTTGGAGTTAGATTTTAAGTGTCAGGCAAATTTTGAAAAGATCAAGTAAAACTTACTGGGGTATTGTAATCAGACTTGGGGGATTTCAAGGAGTATTTTTAATGAAGCTGAAAAATAGTGGCAATGTCCAGAATATTGCTTATATATGGAGACTCTCATACAACAAATAGATACTTCTGACTCTGCAGAGAAAATCAAAGAATGGTGGAATACACAGATAAGCAGAGGCTCTGAGGAATTTGCAAGATGGCCACAAAAAAAAAAAAAAAAAGAGGCCAGGGATGGTCTCAAAGAGGAGGCAGGAGAAACAGGGCTGCTGTGGGGAGCAAGGGGACAGCAGAGCAAAGGCAGGCAGGGACAAAGGTCTCACCAAGTATTCCTGGGAAGGTTGGCCCTGCCAAAACTGCTGCTCTGATGGCTGTAGCAGAAGCAGCAGCGAGTCTCTGTGTCCCAAGCAGTGACCCAGGCAAGGGAGGCACTGCCTTTGCACTGCCACACTTTTGTGTCACTGTCATTTTCCCATGCAGATGCACTGCCCCAGAAGCTCTCCATTTGCTGTCTGCTGCTCCCCTGGCACTGGAGAAGAGCTCTCCACGTCTGCTTTGCCTTTGCTCTGTTGGGCTGTGCTAAATCAAAAGCCAGCCCCTCAATATGTGTGTAAAAGATGTCCAAACACCCACTTTTTAATTCCCAAGTGGGCTTTGCAGCTTCTCTGTTGTCCCTGTCCTTCTTTACAAGTATGTGCTGAACTACACTGTGTCCACAAAGGCAAACATGCCAGTTTAGCAAAGAAGATAATTAAAATTTTATTGAAAACATACACCAGGAAGAATGTCTGCTTAAAAGCTGCCTCCATGCATGTAACTATAGGCTCTACCATTTGTTTTCAACTCAGGAATGAACAAACCATGCAGCTAGGATTTACAAGGAATGCTTATTAAGAAAAAGCAGTTTCAAAGAAGAGTCTGAACTGAGAGATGCAAAATTACTAGTGGTGACCTGAAGCAGGTTGGAGCTGCAAACAGATTGTCCCTTTGTGTTCAGTAATTTCACTCCTGGCAGCTGCTACAGCTACAGCTGATTCCCTGTTCTGCCCTGCCCAAGAGCTGTGTAGGTGTATACATACACATATGTCAAAGGAAAAAAAAAAAAAGAAGGATGGGAAATACTTTGTTCTTAATGGGAAAATATCCATCTCACAAGACTTAAAATGGAGAGCTTTTTTCCTTACAAAATGGAAACCCTTTAAAATGTAGATATGTGTAAAATAACCTCCCCCAAAAAAACTTTGAAGAACAAATTAGCTGGTTCTGTGGCATCTCACCAGGCTGTGGAATTTATGAAAACCACATTCCTTGGATTCTAAAACACTGGCCATCCCACTGCTCTTTCAAATAATGTTGATTTTGCTGACTAGTCTCTCTGAGAGCCAGCACAGTTGTCTAATTGTAAGTAAATAATCTCAGAACAAATCCATGTTTGACATACTGTCATACTAGCATTCACTGTTTTGCAAAAGGGATTTACTTCAAGGATATTGAAAAATTCCATTGGTGTTTAAGGGTAGTAACAACTGTGACCCTCTATAAATTAAAATGCTTGACCCTGCTATATGATATAGAAGATCCAAAGTATTTCACAAGTTCAGGTCAGTGAAGGCAGAAAACAAGCCCTGCTCCTGAAGGTGCGGTATTGTGTTCCCACAAACATCCGCCAGGACCATGAAGGTTTACAAGGGTGAGATATTTCAAGCTTAGGCTCTTAGGCTCATGTGCAGCCCCCCATACCTTCTCTGGGAATGTCTAAGGTTGATTATAAAGGTCTACAATTACAGATCATGTTGCTAGGAAAGGACGTGGTAGCCACATTCAGAGCTGCTGTAAAGTACTAAAGAGGGACACTGGTGCCACTGTGATGTCAAAGTTCAAGAGCCTCATGAGACCTGTGGCTGGACCACCTACAACCTGAGGCTGCCAAATCCTAGCATCCTCTATATTAAAGGGAAAATGAAGTCATGAAATCTAGTCTAAAAGCCTGGAACGGTCAGCTTGAGCATGGCCCACCACTGCTCTTCTGAAACTCGTTCCGGGCAGGCTGGGATAACACAGGGACTCGAGCACCAATGCCCCACTGCTCTTGAATGTAATGCCATAGCTGTAGTGCTGACACTAACACAAATGCCTTTAGAGAAGGGCTTTCTTGGCTGAGATGTCACAACTCTCTTTCTCTGGCCATACAAGCCAGGACCCAGCAACCTGGCATATGAGCAAGCTCTGATGAGAAGAGCTCATCATTTATCTCAGATGATGACACCACAGCAGCAACATGGGCACAGCAGACTGCGTGGCCTGTGCTGCCTGGGAGCCCCAACCCTGCCAACCTCGGAGCCTTGCCCAGGAGCTACAAACATCCAGGGCAAGGCAGATGATGAGGGGAATCTGAAGTGCAGGATCACCCCCGGGAATTACATACCCACACACATATATTGAATATTGTGGTCAGAAATGGGAAAGATGCTGGATTGAATTTCCATCTTTCACTCTTTGATTTGACATAAGAAGCTTCATGGTATATTGGGGGTTTTTCCATCACCAATATGAAGATACAGATCTATACCTCCCTTTGTGGAATTCTTTAAGAGTGGATATTTATGATGTCATCATTGTAGTTGCTGTTTTCATTTGTATCAGCACTGCTTGCTGTAGCTCTTGTTTAATATAGCTATGGGGAAAAAATGCATCCTTTTGTAGCATAGCCACTGTAATATCACAGTCACTGTATAACCTGCTTGAAAAGGGGTGCAGAGCTCATTACAAGTTCCAGTGATTCCAGAGTTACCCCAGCATGATACCCCATTAAACCCATGAGCCTTATTGAGGCCCAAACCAAGTTCTGAGCATGGTACAGAACTCCCAAAGATGTGTGCTTTGGCTTGCTAGGTGTATGTTGGAGGTTTTTTAAGAAGAACACTTTCCAGGTTCCCCCAGTCTGTCACAGTGCTGAACACAATGTGCCTTGTGCCATTAAGTGTTATAACACAAAAAGGTGACAGATTAAGAGCAATCAGGTTTTCCTGTCATATTTTTACATGGCTGAATACTTTTTCTTTTTACTGTGTGTTTGGTGTACATGGAATGAAGAGTTTTAACCTGTGACATATTTTAGTTCTAACCCCTTTAATATTCCCACTATAATGAAGAGACAAAACTGGTTTATTGTGAACTATTTATTTATTAGAAATATTCATAAGAAACAACAAAAATGTTCTGTGACTAATGAAAACATTCGAATTAACTACCCAGTTGTCTAAAAGGTCCTGCTAGTAACAAGTTTGTATTTTTCTGAAAAGTTAAATTATTGAAGTACAGTCAGTGTGATGGAAGTGTACAAAGTTTTGTTTAAATTTTTGGCTCCTACCAGGAAAACTGTCTCTTTGGATTTGTGTGCATCTGTTTCTATCTGAAACTAAAATCCAAAGAATCAGGAGCTGGAACAGTTTTTGATGTTGATTCAAGTGGTGCATGAGAATTCAGGTCAGTTTTCTTACTGGATCAGTACCAATTTCACTATTTCCAGTCAAAGAAATTATGATACTTGTTCTTAAAATGTTCTTGAATGGGACTGCATAAAAAACTCCAGCATGTCAAGCCATTTCTTTTGTGTGCTGCTTGTGTGCTGCTTGGACTTGTGTGCTGCTCATGGACAGATCACTCATAAATGCTGCTAACAAATTTGCCCTTTGTGACCTCATGCTGTGAAGTTACCTCAATAATTAAAAGAGTTCCTATATCAAATAACAAAGCCCCTTTTTTGACAATGGAATGTGTAATGTTTGTAGATTTTCCTCTCCAGTAAGCTGTCAACATTTTCAAAGGAAAACAGGAAGACGTCTAGCAGGAGATCACAAGGTAGGGAGCCAGGAGGTCTAGGTTTATTCCTGGCCCTGCCACCATCACATTACATGATGCACAGCTCCTCTCTGCTTCATTTCCATTATTTCCCCCACAACAGCGCTATTCCTGATGGACTCTGGGCTGTGCTCTTGGTGCTGGGGACCATTGGGAAAGCTCTGGTAGCAGAAGATGTCCACAGAACTCCTGGGCACATCCAGCAGTGTGAATTTTCTGCCAACATTGACTGCCTCTGAAAAAAAACTGTACTTTTTTTGCCTCTCTGAAAAGTTCAGCTGCTTTGCAGGGAATATTTACCACTTTCCCATGAATACATGTACTGGCCACGAAGGTGCCATTATAATAGTTGTCATTTAATCCAATGTTTGTCTTAAGCAATAAATTTTCAGCAACAATCCAATAATATTTCCCTGGGATCCCAAATGGCTTCTTTTCTTTTCTTTTCTTTTCTTTTCTTTCTTTTCTTTTCTTTTCTTTTCTTTTCTTTTCTTTTCTTTTCTTTTCTTTTCTTTTCTTTTCTTTTCTTTTCTTTTCTTTTCTTTTCTTTTCTTTTCTTTTCTTTTCTTTTCTTTTCTTTTCTTCTTTTTGAGGCTGAATTAACAGTTACGTAATAAAAGGAGGGTTTTTTTGCTTTTGCTTCATAAATGATTTTTTGTTAGGCACAGTGGAAAAAGAACACCATATAACAATTCAAAATGAAGCCATCTGGCTTTTTGTCCACCTAAAAATGTTAACAAATATCCCACATCTAAAGGAAACATGAAGCACTATTTCTGTGCTGTGTTCATTTACTGCACTTTGAAGGAGCATAACACAAAGATGCATTTATTAAACGAAGCACATACGTCTTCCTTTTTCTTTCCCATGGCATTTCATTACTTCTTTGCCTGTGTTTCAGTGCTCTTTCCTCCACCATGGTGCACCTTAAAAAATCAGAAAAAAATTCTCAAAGCCACAGTCTTGCTGTTCCACTTAGTGTAGGCTCCTACCTTGCAGCCCAGCAGAAGGCAGGTTGTCCAGCTGGGACTGCAGATAAACTACTCCACATGAAGGGAAAATAGAAAGTAACTGCAGTTATCACCAGCCCTTAAGTCACTTCAGAGTAACTCATTGGCTTGTCCCATACCCTAATGGGTTTTTGCTTCCAGTATGCGAAAAGCATTGGATGATGCAAGAGAAATATGAAAAATGATATTGGAAATTATTCCCTGCTTGTTGGCATTTTGATATTGCTTGTGGGAAGACAAATAAAAAAGCAGAAGGCATTTCAAGCTTAGACTCATGCTACCAGGGAAGTCTTACAATTAGTCTACACCCAGTCTTCCTTAATGTGTGGTCTCCAAGACATCAGAAGGGAGACTGTGAAATGATTGCAAAAAAAATTTAAAAACGCACACACGCAAACATATTCTCACAGATTCAAACAAGCAAGCAGGAAAAGCAGGAGAAAATAACACCAAAAATAAAAAACTAAATAAAAATCCTGTATGGAGTCTAGCCTTAGTATTTGACCATAATGAAAACTACCTTGGCAAGGTGATCCTTGGATTTCTTTTTTTTTCCCCCAACCCATTAAGTGGTACTTAAGTAAGGAGGAGCGATAACACTGGCAAACACCTTCAGTGAAGACACAAATGTCACCAATGAATGGAGTTTGTGCTCACACAGTAAAAGGACTTCACAGAAAAAACATCACAAATAGACACAGAGTTTGTATGGACAAGCCTGTCAGTTTGGGAGTGTTTATTTTACTGCTCCTTTCTGTAAAGCCATGGCCAACACAACAACTCTGGCCCTTCCACCACAAGGAAGTAGGACAGATTAGATGAGATAGCTCTGCCTGGAAGTGAAGATGGGTGTCTCTGTAGCTGCAAGCTATTTAGGTTAGGAGGGAATTGCATCTCTCTTGGATTCTCCTCCAGAAGCTGGTACCTGTCTGGTATGTTATATAATGAACTCTCCCTCTTGGAGGCACAGAAGAGATGGGCAATGGCCAAGGACTTGTGCTGCTGCAGATCCCTTCATCCCTCCTCTTCCACCACTGAAGGAAACTGCAGGTGCCAGACAGAAGAAAATTCAAGGACTCCTGCAGGGCAGCTGTCTTGATCTCTGCACCTCTTCAGGCCCAGGGCAAGGGCAGCTGAGTAAGCAAATCCATAGGATGGTCAAGCTTTAAGTGAGATAATTAAATAAATTAGTTAATTAAATGTTGATATAATTAACTCTTAATTTTTATATAGCACCCAAAAATTATCATTTGAGCCTCTCAAAAGATGAAAACAGTTTGGCATAGCAAATAGAAATTGCATTATGTTTCTTCTGTTTCTTAAAAAAAGAAGTCCACAGAGCCTATTGCCTTCCAAGAGAGGAGCTGGGTCAGGCACCAGCAGTGGTGGGACTCCAGCAGACATGAACGGGCTCTGTAGCAGGGTATGGGCTCCTTTCCTGGAAATCCTGATGTTTGCATGCACACACACACATGCTCAGCTAATGCAACTCTGCTGATACTATCAACAGATTTAGATTTTCTCCTTCTTTTTCATGACCATCTGTGGTTTTGACTCACTTATTCCAAAATTGTGCAGCTAAGTCTGCCCAGCTATCTAAAATTAAAGATCTTAGCTCGCTTTTCCTTTTTTTTTTTCCCCTCCTTTCTTCCTTTGATGTGGTTTCATTACAATCTGTCCTCCTTTCTGCTGTTGTGACTGAAAGGAGCTCATTTAGGTGTCCTAACACAGGGGAGAAGAGTTCAGAAATCCTGTGTGGTGTCATTTTCATGTAGGGGAACGTGTCTGAGAGAGCATTTAAATCTTCTGTGTCCATGCTGAAGACTTTCTCTTTTTCCTGGTGACACAAGTGTTTTCTTTGCCATTAGCTCACCATGTGGGAATCAGTGTCTTAACATGCATAACAGTGCAGCAAAAGTTTAGAATACGCTACAAAGCTTAATGACAAAAATATGTGTAGAATCAAATAAATCAAAATCTTGCTTTTGGACTGGGTTCTGTGGGTGGAAGGTTGTTCTTATATTTCATTTTAAAGCCTTCATTCATTCCTGCAATAGAATGCTATCTGTTTTGTTTTTAATTTGGTCAACTTTACACAGTTTTTCACATGCAACACATATAAGATACCTCTTTACTGTCTTGTTTCTTTATCCAATATATTTTTTTAAAAGTATGTGATGTTTACAGTTTGACAAAAAGTAATGCCTTTTACTCAGCTTGGAGGGCTTAGCACCAGGGGCCTCATCAAATGGGTGTCGCTTAATCACAAAGCCAAGCATTTAGGCTCAAAGAGATGATTCTTTCTAGCATAAACTCACAAAAATATGTCTTGTTGAGACCTCTCAATATGATGTAATATAAAAAATATATATAAACATAGGAATTATTCAGAGAGGTTTTGCAATCTTGACAAACGACCCATTAAAAGATGGATCTTTTCCCTGAAAGGAAAAGTTATTCTTAACATCAGAACAGAGCCACTTTCAAAGTAAAGTAAGTGAAAGGGGGTTGTATGTGTTCACAAGTAGTTCAATTTTGTATAGACCTTGAAAAAATTGCAAACAAACAAAAAAAAAGGTCTGTTGAATTTTGCATCAACATGTAGAGAACTGCAGTAAAAACCTCAGGAGTGTTATGAGTGGAGCAGGAGTGGAAAAGTCAGAGTGGGCAACCACCCAAAGAAGCAGCAGGGGAAGGTTATGAGTGCAATATCTGCTGGCAATGCCTGGATTGGTGGCACATGAAGAACCCAGACAGTCTGCGTGCAGCTTCCCAGGACACCCAGACTGGGAGACACGGAGGTGCCCAGGCTCAATAACTGATGACCTAATTTCCAGATGGTATGAAAGAGGCACATCCAAACCCACATCACTGCCACCAATCTAAGAAGAAACCAGGACATGTGGGGGGGACTTCATAGGTGGCATCTCTTGTCCTACCTGCCAAGGAGTCCCAGGCAGACTACCTGGATACTCATGTCTGGATGCCTGAATGCATTTATTTGGGTATATATCCCTCCTGGTGCTTGTAAGCATCAGCATATGGGCACAAGAGTGTGAATGAAATTTATTCCGTTTTACCAATAAAATCACCTTCCCCTCTCTAAAGTGATCTTTGATAGATCACTGGTAGTGTTGCAACATTATTTCTTATAGATGCATGGGAAATTCTGGCTTTCAAAGAATTTTGTGTGTTCTTATGAATCAGCAATTGCTCTCCTGCTTGCAGTGAGCTCAGGCAGGTTCCAGCACAATTCGCCTCTTAATAGCAAAAATAGGAGTTACACATCCAAACCCATCAGATGTTTCTTTAACTGGATTGGATTTGCACAGCTTTCCTTTCTGCTAATAAAATAACTTTAAAAAAAAAGGTAAACTTCTCAACATGAAGTGAAATCCTGACTCTGCTGAAGCCAGTAGCACATATCCCATTGATTTCAGGAAGGCCAAGTTTTCAGCAATGGCTTCTGGTCTTCCAAGCTGTTGAATGTGAAAGCTGAAGGCAAAGGACATCTGTAAAGGTACCTTCTTACCAGACTCTCTAGAGTTAGCGCCATCAGAAAGAGCAAAAGCAGTAAGACTACTCTAAAAAGAGCATATTCAATGATCATTTGAAGTTCAAGCAGATATTTAATAGCTTTTAAAGAACTAAACAATATCTACTGCTGTAAGAGATGAAAAGTAAATAGCATCTTTCCCATTAAGGTTAATGGCAGCTTAGTCCATCGCTCGGGAAACAAGCAGCAATATTTACATCCATGTCTGCACATGTCCTCGAAATGTGTTCATCTCCTTCCTATGCAGGCTTTGATAAACTGCCATCCTGTCTTAGAACAGTACCGAAAACACAGGCTTTTCCATCAAAATATTTGCCAATGCAGTAGTGATCTTTTCATCAAAATTTGAAAAATTTTAAAATATGTTGATACAAATTAACTCTACCCCAAAGTCTTTCAGCGCAAATGTTTCAAGAAAAGCACTATTTCAAGAAAATATGAAACGTCATTTCAGCATTCTGAAATTTTGTTTCTATTTGTCTTGTATTAATTTTATAATAAATTTTAAAACTTATGGCAGCTTATACAATACTGCAGTTAGCAGATGACAACATAGCACAATGCAATAAAAACTATCATCACAGCTGAAATATTTTATTCCCTTACTGGGTTTTACTATCTTTTAAAATCAGTACTGTGTGCTGCTTTCTATCACTGAATGAAACCTCTTTCCTTGATCACAGTATCTCCTGTTTTTTGCAAAGATCTGGTATGTCACTCCCATCCAAGTATTTCCTGTTTGTTTTGGAACTAAAGAGTCTGATAAATTCTTTCAACACAACAGAAATTGGAGACAGCTACATTGAGAAGATAAAATGCTTTAATGTGCAATAAACAGAAGCCAGACTTAACAATTATTTAAAGTAATATAATGAAATATAGCTGCTCTGAAGTCATAAACTGATTTCAAAGCAATGAAAGTGGCATTAAGTAATATCAAAATGTAAAAACATGAAATAATAAATACAGCAAACATTTAAAAATTTTTAACCCAGAATTTCAAACTCCAACCTATAATTTACAGTCTTCTAAGTAGATAGCATTTTAAAAAATCTTTTTTTTTTGCACTGTGGAGCACAGGAAAAATAGGTTCAAATGTAATTTCTTCTTTAATTCAGAATAAAAATAAATTTTCAACAGCAAAATTTCCTGAACACATACATCCCATGTTTTGATCAGGACTGATATTTAGACAAACAAGTTAAAAGAAAATTCTTCTTTCCAAATAGTGCCACATATTATAGAACAGCATGAGCTCGTGCAAGCATTTAATCAAAACTGTTTGACTTCAGAGTGGTATTAATAAACCATGAAGGAATTCAGTCATTGTTCCAATATCAATTCATATATCATCACCATGTACAGTGTAAGATTATATATGGTTTTCTTATTAGCCAAAAATGCTGCCCATCAGCATAACCAGGAAGCACAAGCCCAAGTAAAGCTGTGCAATTATATACAAACAGTTTCAGCTCACCCTTGCCAAGAAAAAAGATCAACAGAAGTGTTGTCTGCATGACCAATTAATTCCTGCAGAAGGCTGAGAGCATTGGGCCGTGCATGAGGCTCTTCACCCGTGATATTCGGTAATACAGGGGTCTACAACTGAGTGAACACACCTGAATCTATCATTTGTAGCAGTGTTTTGCCTGACCAGAATGAACTTGCCATAAAACAAGCAACAGAGGCTTTAATGAATAATTTAGAATTGACTTTTATAAAGAATTGCTTAGGTTGTAAAAGACCTCCAAGGTCATTGAGTCCAGCCATTAACCCAGCACTGCCAAGTCCACCACTAAGCCATGTCCCCAAGAGCCACATCTACACAACTTTTAAATACCTTCAAGGGTGGTGATTCCACCAATTCCCTGGGTTGAAAATGTCACAAAACAATCCACGCAATAGGGCTCACCTGGACACATACAGTTATGAACTTTCAGCTTTCTCATTCATTCTTTGCAATTATTAGTTTCAGTCTTATTTCACGAGACTCTTAAAATTCAAAGTTTTGGTAAGAGCAATCCATTGCAAGAACTGCCACCACCCTGAAAAAAGCTTCCAGTGGTATAAAATGCTGCTGCCTAGCAGAGCAGATCATGTCCCAAGGTTTCATTCTTCACATTTCAACCCCACCATAAAAGAAATCCATTTCAAGATTTCCTGCCTGGTGGCCAGATGCCCACATAGCTATGGCGGTGGATGATTTAATCTCCTGCATTATCACCTTCTACAGCAATTGTTTTTCTGGGGCAACTACCAAAGTCAGAAAAGAAGCTCCAAAGTGCAGCAAATGAAGGACACGCAGGAGCACTCTGCTTCCAACTGGATGAAAAAAGCTTCATCATGGCCCTGCCGTTTAACACAGGACCATGTACTGTACCTCCTATCAGTGTGGAGAACTTTAATATTTCATGGATTCAAAGTTGAATTGGGACTGGAATACATTTTGAGAAGACATAATGAAGGTTATAGACTCCATATTTTCCCGAGTAACTTATGTAAAATTCATGTTTAAGCTTTAACATAACACCAGTAATTCGCCACAGGCACTAGAGGAGGGTGATAAAGAAGACCAGAAAGCTGGAGCACCTCTCCTGTGAAGACAGGGTGAGCTGGGGTTGTTCAGCCTGGAGAAGAAAAGGCTATGGGAAGACATTATAGCAGCCCTCCAGTGCCTAAAGGGGCCTACAGGAGAGATGGAGAGGGACTTTTTACATGCACATGTAGTGATAGGACAAAGGGAATGGTTTTAAACTGACAGAGGGTAAGTTTATATTAGATATTAGGAATAAATTCTTTACTGTGTGGGTGGTGAGGCACTGGAACAGCTTGCCCAGAGAAGCTGTGCATCTCTCATCCCTGGAAGTGTTCAAGGCCAGGTTGGATGGGTTTTGAGCAGCCTGGTCTAGTGGAAGCTGTCCCTGCCTATGGCAGGAGGGCTGGAATGGGATGATCTTTAGTATCCCTTCCAACCCAGACTGTTCTGTGATTCTGTGACTGTATGTTGAACACTTTTTCTGAAATTAGAGGCTGCACTTTCACATCCCTTTTCTTCACCCCAAGGCTGCAAAGAGGTTATGAAAAGTTACCAAAAAACATTCTTAGTCACAAGGAGTTCATTCCCTGTAGGAGGGGGAGGTGAGAGGTGGCTACAGTTAGGGCCAAGGCTCTGCTAGCCGAGTCTGTTTTCAGGCAGCAGCTCAGTCAGTCTCTCTCAGGCAAGGTAATGCTTGTTCCTGTAACCAGCAAATACAGCCAGTTCTCACCCTCATCCCGCGAGGCACCGAGCTGCTTCTGAATCAGGGTTGCACAAAGACGAACGAGCCCAACGGGAAAGGGCAGGGAAATGGAGACAGCTCACACTCATAAAATGAGAAACACAGAATTAGAAGAATTACAGAAACTATAAAAATCCTCTGCACTTTGGAAGGTCCTTCCACCAGCAAAGCCTGAGAAGTCCTTTCCCCACAGTAATTCCTCTTCTATGTCATCCAAACCTCAAATTCCTCTCTGGAAATGAATGTGGATGGGACTATATTACCCTGCGGTTGTTGCTGAATGACTCAAATCTTTTCCCTCCCTTTTCCTGTGAGACCGAGGGGCCACATCAACCACCAGCAAAATTTTGCACTCTGCATTTTAGTTCTGTGAAAGAAGTAGTATCTGGCCCAACAGAACAGGAAGACTGGTTACAAGTTCCAGCTTTCTTTAACTGCAAACACAAATATTATCAATATGTAAAATAAAAGATAATAGCATAAAGTTAGGCTGCTTGGTTGGGTCAATGGAGGCTTGCAGGGGTGGACAGGAAGTGGCTTCATGGCAGATGTCCTGCCTTTAGGACAACATACACTACTGCTTCTATGAGCTGGGCCAAGGCAAACTGCCTCAAAGCATCCTTGTTTCCCACAAACACCCACTCCTGGCCATATCTCCAGCAGGTTCTTCTTGGGACTTGTCTGGAAAAGTCAAAGGAGAGAAGACCACTGCCAGGAGCAGCTTGTACTCTCCACTGCTGAATGTAGCAGCACCAGCAGCAGCGAGGCTGAGCAATGGCTTCTTTGCCTTGGTCTTCAACAACAAGGTGTCTGAGACCTTTATGCCTAGAAGTGATGGTCAGGGAGAGAGAAACTGAAAAAAAAAAAAAAAAAAAAAAGAAAAAGAACTGAGTCAGAGGTTCCTTGGGGAAAAGGATCTAGGTAGATGAAACCAGATAGGGCTTGTGCAAGGGTTCCAAAAGGTTCAAAGGATAGTGGTTAATGATTCCTGCCACCTTGTCTGGTGAGTAGTTACAAGCAAGTTCTGTCCCGTCTTATCACTTTATTCCTGATCTGAAGGAGGGGATGGGGTGCACTTTAATTAAGTCTACAGTTGAAACAAAACTGGGGAGTGCATTCACTGGGCTTGGAGGCAGTCCTGGATCTAGACAAGCTGGAGGACTGGGCCAACAGAAATATTTTGAAAATGAAGAGAAAGTACAATTTTCTGCTCCTGGGATGGACTAAGTTACTGGAATGGGACAGGCTGGGGACTGGGAGCATGGGGAGCAGCTCCACAGGAAGGGCTGTGGGGGCTGTGGAGGACAGCAAACTGAACATGAACCAGAGGTGCACCCCAGCAGGTGACAGCATCTTCCTGCTGGGAGGCTGAGGAGAAGATGGAGCTGGGCTCTGCACAGCGCTCCACGTTGGGAGGATGAAAGACAAAAAGCATGAGTTGATTAGCAAGGGAGGTTCAGACAAGATCAAAGAAGAAACTTTTTCATCCTGAATGATCAGCCTGAGTTACACCCAGGCACGGGTGCAGATTGCCCAGAGAGGCGGTGCAGTCTCTGCCTTTGGAGCTTTCAAGATCCAAATGGGAAAAGCACTGAGCAACCTGGTCTGGTCTCACAGCTAACCCTACTTGGAACAGGAGGCTGGACCAGAAACCTTCTCATGGTTCCCTCCAGTAGAAATGACATCGTGCTATAATTTTGCTATTTTAGTTAATTTTATTCTCTGATTCTTCTGCATATATTTGGATATTAATTTCTTTGCAAGTACCTTGACTATGTTCATTTAATAAATAAAAAAATGGAATTTATTACACAGGCAAGTATCTCAAGGGGGAAAAAAGGAACATTATGAGCAGACCAGCTGCCTGTTACCAATTTTGAAGTCTATTTTCTGAAATCTAATACAAAGTAAAACCAGTAACACTCCAAAACTCAGAAAAATACATGGTAACAGAAGAAGTAAACTCTTCCATACTTAAACTTATGAACATCCCCCAGGAACAATGGTCAGGTGGTGCCCCTCGTGCCTTATTTCATTTTCATTCCCCATGAAATTTTTTTTTTGCATGTATTGCATGTGGCACATGGACTGAGCACAGTGCTGCTCCATGCTTCACAGCTCTCCCTGCCCTTGCAGTTATCCTTTCCCCAAGAAACCTTAGAGATCTCCAGGTCCTAAGGGAAAGGGTTGAACAAACAGGTGTATGTATATACTTGTTCTGCAGTTCATGTTGATTTTGACAGATTTTGGCTGTCAATAGGCATGCTTGGTCTCTTTCCATGAAGAAAACAGCATTACAAATGACAGCATGAAAACTCTGCACTTCAAAGGGTTATTTTATAAATGTGTGACAGAATTCTTTCCTCTCCATCCCAAGTGTCCCTGCAGGAACAACAAAGCTAGTGAATAATGTGGAGCTTTGCTCCTGATCTCTGTGCTGCTCCCTTTCTGGGAGGCAGAGCTGGAGACCTCATTGAGCTCTGTCAGCCACAGCAGATGTGCTTCTGCTAGAGCAGGAGGGAGTTTTTTCCAATCTCAGTTCTCTGCTCTAGCACCTGCACTGAAATGGGCTCGTAACAGCACAAGACTCTGAAAGCCAGCTGCATGCTGAGCAGTCATCTTTAAAGTAGAGAAAAGAGGTCTATACTCTACCTGAGGATGTCTGAGTGGTGAGGCTGACCCTGGAAGCTGAAGGCTGTAACTCATTGTAGGTAGTTCTATTTAGATCTGAGAGAGGCATGGATGCGTGTGTTTCATTCCTCACAAATATCTCAAGTAGAGAAATTGACTTTTCTATTGTGGGAGAAAGCTTTGTAGAGCTTTCAAAAGTCCTGACAGCCTGGACTGACAGAAGAAAGATCAAAAACAGCTTGTTCCCCTATGTCCTCTCCACAGATATTGCCAAACACATTTTGGGTTATGTCTTCCCTTTATAGGGTTGCATGATAGGTGAAAGATTAAAATCACTGGCCACCATGGTCATTCTTTCTTCATTCCTGAACTGGTTTTGGCCTTTCCTTAAAGTTACCCAATACTTTCCATTATAAGGACCTTATAGCCTTGCCAAAATTCAGTCATCTTAGCTGTAATTTCTCCTGCTGGCTGGATGCCTCTGGCTGATTTTTTTGGACTTCTTTTGATAATTTTTTTGGAAAATATTCAGTCATTTCCAAGAAAAAACCTAGGGGAAAATGTATATATTGTTGTCTATGTCAAAAGCCTGTAGATGTTTTCCTTTAAAAACTCTCATTTCCCAGGCTTTGCATCACAATCCTGAAATCTGGTGGGTAGGTGATCTTTGTGCCTGGAATAACATTTTCTCTTTCCCAGTGGGAGTCTGCAAAGCATAGAAGCAAGATGTCAACCCCAGATTTGAACAGTGAAGAAAACTTTTAAGTCTTTTAAGAGTTCTACCTCACTTATTGTACAGGTCAGAGAAGAGGCAGAGAAAAAGAAATTTCTGATTTTCAAAGCTCTGACTCTGCCAGGCAGTGCCCATGTGATGGGAGCAAGTACAATGGGTCTGGGTGGGGTGGAGGTGACTTTGTTCAAGTGGCCTGCACAGTGCTGTGGTTTAGATTTGTGACCAAAAGAGTGCAGGTAACACATCCATGTTTTTGCTGTTGCTGAGCAGTGCTTTCACAGCACCAAGGCCTTCTCTGTTTCTAGCTCTGCTGCCCCATGAGTAGGCTGGGAGTAGGCAAGAGGCTGGGAGGGGACAGCTGACCCAAACTGCCCAGGGATATTTTACAACCATATACAGCATGCTCATCAATAAAACAGGGACTTTTTGTGCTTAGTTGCTGCTTGAAGACTGACTGGGCACAGGGCTGCTGGTGGGAGGTGATGAATGATTGCCTTTGCATCAGTTGGGATCTTCTTTTCCCCATTCACTTATTAAACTGCCGTCATCTTGACCCATGAGTTTTTCTCACTTTTGGCTTTCCAACCCTCTCCCCCGTCTCTCTGGGGGAAAGTGAGTGAGCAACTGGGTGGGGGTTGAGCTGCCACCAGCTGGCCTCAACCCATCCCAGCAACTCACCAACATCCAACTCACCCCAGTCTGTCACTACCCACGTTTTTCTCAACAATCCTGACAGGAACCCTATGGCTTCATTTGAAGAAGAGCTGAGGACTGCCCCCTGACATGGAAGTCAATGGGATGTAGCCTTCAAGCTTGTAAACACTGTGCATGACTGTAGCTGGATTGCTGGTCTTCTGCAATCAGCAGCACCCCTCATGTCCTCACGTTCCAGTCATCCACTCATGGGGTTTCACTCAGAGCCTGCCAGGGTTGCTCTTTGCAGGTTTCACATGCATGGAAAGATGGGAGAGAAAGGTCAGAGGCAGCATTGTGTGTAGCTGAGCCTTGTGGGGTTGTCACTGGGACTTTCAGCCAGGCTTGGAAAGTGGAAAGTGGAAGGTGCCCTATGGTATATAGTGTAAACATCGACGACAACATTGGGTACCTCAAGAAATCATTGCACTTCAAAGGATTCACTTCTTAGGAGAGAATAGCTTTAATCTTACTGTGTCACAGTCCTATAAAACAGAGGTATTAATACTCCTTATTGTTTGCAAAGTTTAAATAAGATTTATGAAATGCTACCCTGATGACAGACATAGAGGAAATCAATAATTTTATCTTCACAGAAGAACATGAACATTGCAGTGAATGGGACCTATACGAACAATGAAGAAAAGATAAAATATTGAATGGGTTCTCCCTAAATGAGTTCAGTCCCTCCTCTGTACCAGATAAATGGAATTACCAGAGAAAAAAATTAATACACCATTCTAAACTAGTATCCATACTGATATCTTTTGTCAGTAGGAATATATGTCCTATCAATAATTCCAAACATAGGCAAGTAAGCTGAAGTCCCATGGGAAATCTTTTTCCTGGCATTTCCTATCTTGTGAGTGCTCAATTTCACCACCTCAGAAATGTTTTTTGATCACAACTCTTTGTGCGGTCCTGACAAAATGAAAAAGACACAGTATGTCTTCATAGCCTTCATTAATATTTCCAGTGACTATCTCATGCTCTTCAATCTACCTTAAAGAAGACAGAAGCAGAACATTAGTTGCATTAGAAGCAACTGTTGATAATATGTTCTCAGAA
This sequence comes from Vidua chalybeata, assembly GCF_026979565.1. Lineage (NCBI taxonomy): Eukaryota > Metazoa > Chordata > Aves > Passeriformes > Viduidae > Vidua > Vidua chalybeata. Next base: position 105,381,181 of record NC_071530.1, read on the forward strand.
GCAATCACTACCTATATTTTGGTACATTTGTTCCTTTTGAAGTCCATTTGCTGTAAAAAAAAAATCTACGTAAACCTGGTAAACTCTAATAAAAATACTAATCAGAATGGCCATCTTTTATTTTCAGTATGTTCCAAAAAGCAAAATCTCAAAGGTTCGACGTTCTCCATAAATATTAATTTACATAATTTACAGATGTGTTCCACATAGTGTGCAAAATACTTTACAATTGCAGTCATGATGTTCCCTGATTTTCAAAGGGGTTTTTTTCTGTTCTTTTTGGGCCAAATTCAGAGCTGAAGAGTTGTAATTTAATATTCCCCTGGACCTACTTACACCCACTTGTTGAAGCGTCAGGGAGTCCTGATGGGTGGAACTCATGGGCTGAGGAGCCAAAATACATTGCAATAATGTTAACTTAATATAGGGAGGATTCACTGTATTTTTATTTGCTTTTCTTGCTAGGATCCTCTCCTGTGACAAGCAATATGCAAGCCACAGTCAGTCCCTGTTTGACTCTGAGGTCTGCACTGCCAGGCAAGTGGTAAGGAAGACCACATATGGTATTCCAGTACCTGAAGAGATCCTTGTGAGAAAGATGGAGAGGGACTTTTTACAGAAGCACACAGGACAAGGAGGAATGGGTTCAAACTGAAAGACAATAGGTTTAGTTTAGATATTGGGAAATAATTCCTTACTGTGAGGGTGGTGAGCCACTGCAACAGATTTCCCAGAGAAATGGTGGATGTCCCATCCCTGGAAGTATTTAAGGCCATATTGGATAGAGCTCTGAGCAACCTGGTCCAGTGGAAGATGTCCTTGTCCACAGCAGGGGGGTGGAACTAGATGGTCTTGTAAGTTCCTTCCAACCCAGGCCATTCTATGATTGTGCAATTGTATCATACATTTGGACTTACCATGTTAGTCTCTATTGACATAACTAGCAAATTTGGGGAGCAGACACAGCTGAACCACACTGTGTTGGTGTCTGTAAGTAGTTTACACGAGCTTCCATTCCCTCTAGTGCCAGGCGCCCTTACAGAGACAGCTCTGTGCACCACTTTACCTCTGGGAGAAAAGGCACGGCAAGACTGGAGCATGCAGAACACACCCAGCTCAAGCCCAGATGTGTGGCATGTAATGACAGCAGACTGATGCTTCTCTGGGCTGACACAGCCCAATTCTGGGTTCCTGCTGGCTTGCTCCCACTAAAGATAGCCATAAGCTGAATGCCTTTGGCATTTGGACAGTCTCAAAACATGGAGAGATCTTTGCTGCTTTCTATCAACATAAACCAAACTCTGGCCAGTATCATTTTTATATACTCCAGATGAAGAAAGAGCTGACCTGGTTAGACCTCAGGCTATAAGAATCTATTCCTGAGGCAATCAGAATTATTTTTCTGTGTGTTGAAAGATACGCATACTATGAGCAAACAAAATGTCATAAGTAATGTAAAAAAATCTGCTTCTGCAAGGATCCTAATAAAATTGGCACTAATTATTTGGTCTTGGTTTTAGTGTCTTCAACATTTTAGCACTCCAGCAGTAATGGAATTACTTTTCGTTACGGAAATTCTGGAGTGCAAATGTCAAATATTTCATTGGTTTGGATACTCAGCAGATACAACTGTTTTAGAAAATTTTGACAAAAAACTGTGCAAGGAAATTGGTCTGTAAATTGCCAGAATAAAATTTCACAAACTTTCTGAACTGTAAACAATCTCTCTTCATTCAAAATATGAAAAAACAACACAATAATGTGTTTTACACAATCACAAAAAATATGAAACAGTGGTCCCTCAATCTCATCCACAGATGATCATAATTGCTGTACTTTTACTTGCATTCCAGCATTTTGCTTTTGTTTAAAGTTAGTGCAATGTGACTGTCCAGCCTACTCTAGACCTATCTTCTGTTTTTTTCTTTCCAAGATAAAAAGGTCACAGCAAATGAAAGACAAGAGAACTGGCACATAAGCCTTTGCATGATCAACATCCAAGCCATGGCTAAAACAAGTCTGTACCTCTGAGTAATTCTGGCATAGTGAAAAGACAACCAGGTGTTTTGCTGCTTTCAGAATCCACCTCAGTCTCACAGTTAATCAAAAAATAGGAAAGGAAAAACAAAAACCAAACTCACATGCCAGGGACAAGTCTAGATAACTAAATACTTTCAAATCATGATGCTAATTACCCCGATTAAGAAAAGGCTCATCTGCAGATTTAACAAAATTTTTAGCAAATAGCTTCACCATTTGTTCAGGATCATTTACAAACTCATTACCCAGATCCAAGGATAATGTCTTCACTCTGGGCACAGCTCCAAAATGGTCATTAACAACAATATGAAATTGTTGTGCAGAAAAAGATTTATCATTAAAATATGTTATAATACTCAACTCTTACTTTTCAAATGCACATTTTGTATGGAACCCAAATGGTACTCACTTCAGACAAATGATCTTCCACATATGGTTCCCGTGTCACATGCAGTTCTCCTCAATGATGCATGCAATTTTTTTTTTTTGAGACATTTTTAAATTCGATTGCTGCCCTTTTTATCGTATGTGAGTTCAGGCTATGAGAAAGCTGCCGATCCAAAGAGAATGTCACACATGCCTCCATCTGCAAGGACCAAGGTTTCCAGGATCTCCCCGACTTGCCAAATACCACAAATTTTGTAGATTGGTCTCTGGGAATGAGCCAGGTAAGTGTAATGGTCCGTTATGAAGTGGAATCAAAGTGAACAAGAACTGAGCCCATTACCTTGGGTTTAAATCACTTTAGCACAGCCTGCACAATTTATTTTAAAGTGCACACAGGGAGATTAAACATTGACATCTTTCTCTTTTGGATTACTGCTGAATTTCAACATATTTTGCAGAGTAAAAGTGAGTGAGACCCATTATAAACAAACTTCCTTGATATTCAAGAGGAGACTGTAGCAAGAAAAAAAAATAAACAACGCACATGTGGTTGGTAAGTGCTTAAAGTCACACCGTACCACAGCAACTGCAAAGCACTCACTTGGGTACATTATTTCAGCATTTGATGAATAAATTGTAATAGTTCCATATAAACAAGTCATATTAAGGCAATATGTAAACATTTCTAAAGAAGGATGATTTGTTTAGATCCTTTAGTCCTTCTCTGAGTCTGAATCTGGCTGCAACATGGGATCACTTTGTGACAGGCAGCCCGTTGTGGTAGTAAGCTGCTGTTATATTGTTATTGTTGGATGAAAAAACAGGCCTCATAATTTATGTCCTGAACTAGGGTAACAAAGAAGCCCCTAAAATAAAGCATTTCTGTGAAATTAGTTTCCTTAGAACATGGTCTAAAGATTCCTAAAAATAAAAGATTATGAAAAAGAATATAAAACTTTTTCTGAGAAGATCAGTGGTTTTCTGCGGAAAGGCAAAGTAACTGTGTTTGGCAAATTTCACCATAGATTTAAATGAAACTTGAAAAATAAGAAAGACTGTATAAAAAGCTAAAGTTTGTGAAGGCCTGTGACTGGGAAACACAGTATTATATTTCCTAGCATAATACAAACCTGTATTATGTAGTGTACTGCACCCTAAATATGTATGTATTCAGCTGAACATATACAATAATGTATATGCTCCATAATATCAATTATCCACTAATATTTGTTAAGTGTGCTTGATCAATTACCCCATCTCCATGATCCATCAACAATCTGTCTTCCCCTTTGTTAATCCCAGGATTGCTAAGGGTGGTGATGGTGTCTAACACCTACACCCTCCTCTGGTGGATAGACATGGATCAGTGGAAAGGAAAGAAGAATGCTCACTTCAGAAACTAAAACATAAAATACTTGGATTTAAAGGAAAGATTTGACACGTGAAACAGTTCATGAGTTTCCTGCATTTCTTTACTAACACTAGATTTTTATAGCAGTGTTAGCAGAAGCTCATCAGCCATTTAAATTAACATATTTTTACATATACTTTCTTACATATTCCTAATATATGTGTAAGAAATCCAGTGTGGAATACAACTTACATGATTAAAAGTCAATATAGAAGCTTACTCTAGAAATATGAAGTGTCCCACTGTGTTCACAAATTAATAAATATTTTCAAGTCACAAGAATGAAGGTAGACCCCAGGCCTACTGAATCAGTCAAAAGCTCTATATGAATTCAAAATGCTAATAATTTTCCTTTCAATTAATAAGGAACATATTTTCCTCAGATGCAGAAATTCACTCATCAGGCTCTGCAGCTTTGGTTGCTACTCTTCAGTTCATATCTTCGGATAAAAAATTAGAAAAGTGTTATCTTTTACTACTTTTGAGAAATTTTCTAAATTCCTGCACAGTCCTGCTCCTTGCACATCACATGATAACACAGGTTTAAGGTGATATTCTTCTTTCCCCATCTTTTTTTAAAGCACTCTTTCTGCATTGTATTTTCAAACAGAGGTACCCTCCTATGGAGAAATGGGGCTTCATTTACTGCTTTCATCCAGTCAATGAGAAGTGATGGAAAGGTTTCTTTTTGGAAACATACTCATGGGCTTTGGATCAGAGTTTTGATGGATTTCAGTTTTGGAAACAGAATTTTATTGATTCTTTAAAATAAAAATTGCAAATTAACTTAGGAGCCTCACACCACCAAGTAAGCACGAGCGTGTCTCATAAACACTGCACTACAGGGACCCCGTAATTACCTGATGACTGTATTCAGATTTAAGTGTTTTACTCATGATATTCCAGTCAACTGCTAGAGTGTAAACTAAAAGCTGAGTCAAGTCTCTTTGATATCTGAGCCCTGCTTTAAAGCAGCAAATGGCTACTGCAGCTGGTATTCCAATATTTTCATCAGTCCCAAACTAAAGGTACTGCCTCCAAGTCAGTGAAACATGCTCAAGCTAATGTCAGCTCAAGTAATCAGACCAACTGAAGGAATTCAGATTTCTGAATCTGTTCTTTCATTTTTGCTCTAGAATGACTACTTTTGGTGGATTTAATCCTCCATTCCTTGCTGATATGAGATCATACTTTATAGGTTTCCAATGCTTTTTGACCTGGTGTTAAATTAATGCTGTGACCCTGAGCCATGACCTTTCTGGTACACTGTGGTCCCTAATGGAGCTATTGACCCTCTGAAAAGGCCATGTAGTATAATAATTTCTTTGGGCATCCCTACATTCAACAGGCTGTGGTACCTCTAACTGCAAAGGCAAAATTGTGTGCATCTTCTCACTGCATCAGGAGGGACTCTCTGGTGCCTCCACTACTTAGTTCATCCCCAGAATGAACTGGGGCACATTGCACCTGCCCTGCCTCATCGGCACTGGTGTTAACACTCAAACCTGGATCATAAACATTTATCACTGTCTTCAATTGCCTAAAAACTGGTAGCTTTGCAGAAAAACAAACCATGCCTTTCATGAAAACAGAAGCCTGGAAACGGTCCCTTATTCCTGGCATCATCCAGAACTAGAAAAATAAAAGATGACTGGCCTGTGTATCCCTAATCCCACAAATATTTGCGCACACTCTCCAGTGCCTGTAGTGCACGCAGTCCCATTGAATCCAACAGGACTACTCGTGGCCCTTCGTTCAGCACCAGGGTGAATTTCGCACATCCTGCAGCCTCTTCCCAGGAGATAGCTATGCAGCCCCGCTCCGGGATCCCTCCATCGTCCTGCCCCGTGTGAGGCACGCTGCTGTGGGGAGCCTGGAGAGATCACACTCACGAGGAATCCCCCGGGTGCCTGCACGGGCGTGGGGAGCCTGGAGAGATCACACTCACGAGGAATCCCCCGGGTGCCTGCACGGGCGTGGGGAGCGCAGAGTCAGGACCGTTCTCCTGCCGGGAACAGCATATCCCGCTTGAGCTCCCGCGGTCACTGACGGGTGCCCTGTAGCTCCCGTCCCGGGCTGCTCCCCACGGACAGCCCCTGCTGCCCACGGCTCCGCAACCCGGGAAACCCGCAGTCCCGCAGGACACGGCGGGACGGGGTGTGACCCCCACGGGGCGCGACACCCCCAGCCCCAGCCGCCGGCGGGACCCCGAGCCCGCCCCCGCCTCCCGGCCCCGGCCGCGGCCCCTTCCCCGGGGCGGAGGGAGGGAGGCGGGGCCGAGCCGCGGCTCCGCGGGGCCGGGCCGGGCTCCGCGGGGCTGGCGGCGAGAGCTGGGTGCCGCCGGCGGCCGAGGAGCGAGGGCGAGCGGCAGCGGCCGGGGCTGCGCAGCAGGGCCCGCGGCGGGGGCATGGCCCGGCAGTAGGCAGGGAGCGCTCCGCCGCCCGCCGCTCCCGGCGGCAGCCCCGCCGCGCCCCGTCCGTCCTATGTGAGCCGCCCCGGCGCCAAGATGAAAGGTAGGGACTGGATCCCGCTCCGCTGCCCGCACACGTGCACCGGGCACCGCGGGCAGGGCGCGATCGGCGGCGTGCGGGAACACTGTGCGGGAACGCTGTGCGGGCACGGCGCGGGCGGCGGGAGCGTGGACAGCCTTCAGCAAGGGGACATCGCGGGCAGGGCGGTCTTGGAGAGGGTGCCCGCGGGATGAGCCGAAGCCAGCAGGGTGCTGGCGGGACACGGTGCGGGCAGGTGGCAGGCAGGGCACGCCGCTGCGGGCAGGGCACGGGCAGCCGATGCCGGGAGAGGCAGAGCGGGGGTCTCACCGCGACCCCGGGATGCGGGGTCTGCGCCGCCACCGCGGCTCGGAGTGTGTCGGTCAGTCCCGGTCCTGGAGTGGGCTGTCCCCGTGTGAGTGTGTCCCGGCATGTGTGTGTGCTCTCCCCGCAGCACGGCTTCTCTCGGCACCCAACTTTTATCTTCCCCCTCGCCGGTGCCCCGAGAAGAAGAGTTGCGTTTCTCCCCGGTTGATTTGTTTATTTTTTGCCAGTGTTTTGCGATGTTCTTGGTGTTGCTTCTAAACATCTGGCAGTGATTAGGTGCCAGTAGAAGCTTAACTGGCTTGTGAAATGCATTTGGTGTATTTCTCCTCTGCATCCACCGACTGGAAAATTTTTGGTCTTTGCTTTGTATCTGTTCAAACTGAAACTTTGTTTCTTTTCCTTTTTCTCTCCTTTCCTCCCTTCCTCCTCCTTTTGTTTTAAATGGGTGGAACATTTGACCCTGTCCTACATAGCTGTGACTGAGAGGTATCACATACTTTAAAATGAAATAAAGAAGCAGATTGCCAAATTGCTACTCTGTAACCTAGTAAAGATGTATGGGGGGTGCAAGAAAGCCTTCTGTTTATGAAAATTGATAGCCATACAGCAAAAGGCAGAGGCTTTACACACTGGGGAATACTTACAATGAAAACATCAAAGGACATTATGGAAAGTTTGGGAGTTAGTCCGGACATTGTGAGAGTTGAATTCAGTTTTTCTTCAGAGGCAAAAATAAGCTTAAAGAAAAGACATACATATATGAAAAGTGCTTTTGGGCACCACTGTGCCTGTTCTTGGACTGCAGAGTTTTATTCCAGATGCCAGAGGCCAGTAAACATCATGATAGTTACACTCACTTTCCAGAGTCTAGGACACCAAATGACGTGATCATTTATTCACTTGCCAGAGTAGCTGCCTGAAGGGAGGAAAAACTTTTGGGGGGCATTTATTTTGCAAGCCCACACACACACTATTTAAGTTACTTCTGACACTGTGGCATGGTGCTTCTCCAGGTCCATGCAACATATGACAAATAATGTATTTACTATGTTCTTTATTTATAGGCTATTCATGCCAAAATTTTTGTCATTGGTTTGTCATTATCAGCATAAGTGTAAGGGCAGGAACAAACCAAAACAATGTGGATCTGGTAGTAGGTAGAACAAACCTGTGCCTGTTACCACTGAAAGCCTTACACTTCATTCTTTGGGGTTTTGGGGAAAGGTGGGATGCAAAGGACCAGGGATGGGAATAACATATAATGCAACTTGCATTCTGCTTCCACCGTTCTTTGCAGAGCAGAGTAGTGGTGTTCAAAGGGAAGATGTAATTCCTGTTCCTGAGAGCACTCGCTGGTGCCCCACACTCCATCAAGAGGGAGTGCTAGTCCTTACCATTTGGCTTCCCTAAGAGTGATCACAACCATCTTATTTCTTTCCCCCAGAGAGTTACAGAAATCAGTAATAAAACATGCAAAGAAGAACATTTGAATGACTGTGCTAATAGCAAAAGAAAAGCGACAAATCATCGCATAAAGTACTTCTGCCGGTGTTAGAGAAATCACACCAAATTTTGACTAGATGATTTCCTTTTCTGAATATGGACTTGGCTTTTCATGTGTTCTCTTTAAACTTGATGGTAGTGATAATTGTAGGACTGTAGAACTTTGTATAGTTACACATTTTTCTCAATAAAAACAAAAAGATCTGTTGATTGCAGCTGTCTCTGTATCTACCCTCTCTAGAGAATGGAGGAATATCTAAATAATTACATCACTAAATATCTGTAAGGAATAAATTATATTTTCCATTGCTGGTATTTGTAATGTGTTATGTTTTAAATCAGTAAAACAAATTGAAGTTTATGTTCAATATGCTGGCAGTTTTATTTCCAGCAAACAACACTGAGCTCACAAACTTTGTCATATTTTTAGCAATAATTCATGTGATTTATATAGGGATTTGTCTGCTTTATGGTCAGATTTATCTTTATCAAATGATACTTCTAAGTTTTAGTTATTTATTGGGTATGAAGGAGCACTCGTTGCCTGGGAAACAAATGAAAACAGCTTCCTCATAGTCAAACACCACCACATGTTTGAAAACACTGGCCCTAATTTAAGACAGGGACAAGCATTGATAAAACTGAAAACTTCTTCCCATATAGCTGCAATATATTTTGTAATTGCTACTTTAAACTCTATCTGTAATCACTACTGGCAGTGCTGGTGATAAGTATTTTCCTCTGAAATATGGATACTGTTTGGATAACCACTTAATACTAATGCCCAAAATCTGGCAATGACAAAGTCAAGGTGGTCATTTGGGACTGTTGCTCCAGGATGACAGAGAAGCTCTTAATTAATGATGCTTAAAGTAGCTTAGTTGCTTCTTTTCATTCCTCCTCCTCCTCCCTCTCTGCCATCACAAGCACCTTGCTATGTACCACTTGTATAGCAATGGTGCTGCAGGACAAATCTGGGATCCTGTGCTTGAGTGCTGAGGTGTGCTTGAGAGCTGGAATGATATTCTGTCTTGTGCCATTCCTCTCATTTGATACAAAAGGATGCACGGGGGAGAAACAGGTGTGTCCTTGGCTGTGTTCCACTGGAGCAGGGAAGCCCTCAGTGCCTCGGGATCAGCCTGGCCCGAACGCCTGCCTTGGACCCCTTTACCTCAAAGGCAGCTCAGTGCGCTCCGTGCACAGTGCGCAGGAGATAAGAGTACACCGAGCTCTCACAGGATATGCCAGTGCAGTCTACCCCAAGTTTGCCTGACACAGTGAACTCTTTATCAGACAATTAATTAACGTATAAGCCATATCAGCATAGCTAAAATTGTCACTTCTGTGGGACTTAGAGCTTGGATGTAATTTGCAAATAATGCCTACAATAGCAAAAGCTGACTGCATATGCAAGTTCACTTGTTCTTTCTTGACTACCTTGAAAAATCTTAAATAATCTATTTATATGATGGTTACCTTCTTGACAGGTTTTGTTTTTCTCTCAGTTTTGATGCCACTGCTAATTTTAAATAATAAAGGAATAAAAGTTATAATTTTGTAACACTGCAGAAAAGACTCTCTCTCTCTCCTCTCTCTCTCTCTCTCTTTCTCTTCTTTGTATGCACAAAATCAAATGAACGGTCATCTGCAAATAAGTCTTTCCTGGACAGAAACTTCAAACCAAGAATTTTTTAAAATATCCAGTCCAGAGCATTTTGCAGAAGCCAGAAAGCATCTGAAAAGCAAGGATTAGAAGTGGAGTGATCCAGTAACCTTTCCTTAGTCCATTTATATCAGAGCTTATATGAATATAGTGACATAAACATGAAACATATGCAGGAGGTCTGAGTGGTGTGTGTTGGACATGTCACAGGACCCTACAGCAGAAGTTCAAAGGCACGAGCAGTTATAATAAATGTGTGATAAAACACAGAACAAATCCTGAGCAACGCTACTATACAGTCAGTGTGTGTCCTGAATTGAGTGGTAGCACAGAGGATTTTAAACATATGGATGAGAAAGATGCAAGTGTGTGTCAAACCATGTTCTTATTAATACAGAGGAAAACAGAACTATGAAATTATAAGAGAAATCTGTTATTGCACAGATAGAAATATTACTATACAACAGCAAAGGATATTGAGCAGAATTAGCATGTAAGCGATTTATGACAGGAGCGTTTTCAGTAAGAACTTGTAATTGTTATTGCTTCAATTCTACTTTTCCCAGCCACCCAGGACTAAGAATAGCATGGACAAACATCCCTATGAAGAAGGGAATTGTTTAAAATCTCCTGTGACTCCTTTTTCTCCTACTTTGGATAACATAGATTCATTTTAGACTGATTTTGCTACAGCTGAGGGCTGAACAGAGCCCTTTTTTTGTCACAACCACTAAACAGTTTACTTAGATCCACACTGAAAGACTGTTGTGCCCAGAGGTTCAGACACTTCTGCCTGCTAGGATAAGGAGGGAAAGGTAATCTTGCAGAGAGCTGATCAGGCCTTGCAGAGATAAAACAGAGTAAAATAAAGAGAGCTGGGACAAATATCAAGGATGAAAGCAGCTCAGTACTGTACAAGGATGCATACCCAGTTATCTTCAGCTTAACAAAACCTTCCTTATCCTGAGGTTCTGTATGTCAGAACAGAGAATCTCTCCTTCCAGCCCTCCCCCTTGGAAAGCAAAATAAAGACACTTTTTACAAGGCATGGAAAGTGAACCCGATCCTCTTCATAATGTGAAGTGTGGTCTGTGCGAGTGAGGGAGCAACTTAAGATGAATTGTCTTTGGAGTTTCCACCTAAAGCTGCAATCCCTTTTGGTGCATAAATTTGAGGTGCAGACTGGGACATCACTGGGGAACAAAGTGAATGAGTAATGGGATGTAATAGAGACACGTGTTGTTAGGAATGTGTATGCCATTTTAATACCACTATTAATTGCCTCCTCTGGCATACTGACAGGGAGGCACAATTTTTCAGTGCACTAATGAGAACATATCTGTTTGCTCTTAAATCATTATTCTGAAATACGATATGATTTAAACTTTTAACTTCTAAGGTTGATCCTCCACACCATGCAGCTGCTCCTGACCCCGGTATGGTAATGTGGCACTTATGGGCTAACAAGTTTTGTTCAAAACCCCCTATTTACTGTCTTCATTTGTGCCTATAAAGCAAAACTAGAGTGATTGTTGTTATACCTCTAAATGTCACAATCTTCTGTCTTTTTGTGTGTGTTCCTAATGCAAGTGCTCACATTTTTTGGGCACAGCAGTAGCGGAATAGATGAAGACCAAGATATTAAAGTGCACCCATTTGTCACGATTATTGCTTTTGTTTGTTTTATGCATGTGTTCAGTGATGGGAGACACCATCCAAGTCATAGGATAGTACCAAGGGAGGATCTCTCATCTAGGATATTGTCTCTTTCAGTCACTAAGATAAGCAGATAAATTCCCAGATCAGCAGTCTTGGTTGGACAGAGCTGAGGAAAAGCCTCAGTTTTGCTGCCAGAATCCAAGCTCAAACAACATCCTAAAGGATGCTTTGAGATGCAGGGAGGTGGTCTCTCTTCCAGGACTGCCCCAGCTGAACATCTGCCATGGCTGCCTTAAAGACCAGGTACTCTGCAAGTGCAGAATCTGTGTAATCCTTGTCCAAAGGAGTTTGCTGCATGACAAGCTAGACAAAGAAAGTGTTGGATAATATGGGCACAACACACACAACAACAGTGACTGTTTGTGTGACATGTCAGCTTGGGATCCTGTCAATCAGGAAGTGCTTTAAGTGTGGGCTATGATTTTGTGAGGGAGGGCTTATCAAAATAGAGGCAGAGAGAGAGACTTGACAATGAAAAGGGCCTATAAGGAAAAAGTAGTGGAGAAAGGCAGAACAAGAGGACAAGTGAAATAAAGCATCTGTGAAGAGAGCTGGGAATGAGCAGCCCATTAGCACAAGCAGGAGACTGTCCAGAATAAAAGCTATGAAAACCAATGGAAACCAATTAGACTGATGAAGTCATCAACATCTGAAGGCCACAGCTGCTTGCTGTGCTTCTGCTAGCTCCATTTCACCTCTAGGTCAGCAGTTTGAATGTAGACCCAGTTAATAGTGAGCAGAAATGCATATAAATCTGGTGGCAGCTCAAAAAGCTTTTGAAATGTGATATGAGAAAGATATTGGTGTCGCTGTTCTTGTCTGCCTGAACAGTTGTTAATATTACAGAAACCTCACAAGTGGATGAGTTTTGCCTTTCAGTGAAAGTGCTGAGATGGAGAGAGCAGACATAAGCAGCTTTTTGACACTGCAAGCAGTCTCTCATGAAGGAGATGCACTTGTTCTGAGTTCTGAGTTCTTCATCCATGCTTATTCATGGTTTAAAGAGTGGAATATTGTGATTTTCAACTAATGGGCACAGCTTATTTCAAAATGGTACAAGTAAAAATCTCTCCTTGATAATATCAGAATGATTTTTACAGAGTTGCACTGAGATATAGCTCTGTAGTTCCCATTAAGTCAATAGGAAAGGCAGGGCTCTAACCATTAAAGCCCTTTGAAAGAAAGGTTTATTTTAGAGGAAACTCTTGCACTGGATGTCATTTTTGCTACAAATTAATCTTACAGTCTGAGTTCCCAGCCTGGTAGTTAGGGGTAAGTTCTAATGTACTGTAATTTGAGTTTTCAGGGGGTTATAAAGGAACTTCTAAAATCTGAGCTGAAACTTGGCATGACAATTTTCAACCCAGATGCCTCATTCTCTCCTGGAATAGACTTTCCCAGATTTTGAAATGCAATGTAGAATATTGGGTTTTTTTCTTTATTTAAGACTTTAGACGAGGTCCTTAAACAAGGACTTTGTATCCATGTTTGCAGCACACAAGTGCTCTCGAAATTATTGGATACCACGTGTCTGCAGCCACCATATGACCCAGCATCTCTAATGGTTCTGGGATCTTGTTTGCCTCATTAGTTAATTAGGTTTAAATGGCTGAGCAAGGTGTATTGTTAAAAGGAGACAGCTGGACACTTACATTAGCAGCTTTCTTTAACACCTTCCATATGCCAACAATGACACCCATGAAAGGAAGGGGCTAAAATGGAAACAACTTCCCTAAAAACACCTTGCACCAAAGGCTCCTCAGATCTGGTGCTGTGGTTTTATGCCCTGTATTGTCTCAGGGGCAGATTTAACATCCATATTGGCTCCAGGCCAGCTCTTACTTGACCTCAGCATGACTCATAAGTGATCCATGATTAATTTATTTAAGATTTAAGAACAAGAAATGAAACAGTTCTACTCCACAGATTTGGTTTGCCACTAGCAAATTAATCAAATGAGAGTCTAATTTGTTTTAGATTAAATGAATTCCCTCTGTTCGCTGCGCTAATCCCCAGCTGAACTGCCTTTTCATAATTCCCACTCCCTTGAAGCATTGTACTGTAACTTATTTAACTCTACAACTGTATTTACTAGAGGTGTTGCAGTAATACCTTATAACTGGAGGGCAAGTGGAATTTGGCATTGGTACTCAATGGATATTGCCAAAATATCTCAAAGGTTTGTTTTTTTTTTTTTTTTTTTTTTTACTTTTTGGACCAGAACTCTTACTTTGCACTGACTCCTTAAAATATTGGATGTATTGCTGTTCAGCCACAGTGAGACAGTGATTTGTAGCAGTTTGCTGTAGTCTCCCCATGACAATCTGTACTAGCATCCAAGGAGGCTCTTGTAAATCCAATAAAACAGGAGATCTCTGGTGGCCCTTCCCTGGCATTGTTAAATATAACTGGTTGCTCACATATGTTTCTGTTCTGCCCAAAATTCATCTTTATTATGGACCTTCCTGCTGCCAGAGTTCTGTACAAGTCAGTGGAATAAGAGACCAGCTTTTCAAGTTTCTTTATCTTTCTTATTCTGGATTTTGGTTCACAGCTGAGAGCACAGTTAAGTGTCTTAACTCAGTTGAGTTAGGGCTGGTCTTTCCTGTACTAAAGTGTTAATTCTTGTGAGCAGGACATAACAACAAATTCTGCTTGATTGTCTGCTTCAAGGAGGAGTCTTCATATTTTTCACCTATGAAAATAAGCCTTGCCTGTATATTAATGCATGTGTATGTAACAGAGATGCGGTGTTCATTCCAGTCCTCTTTGTAACTGAGGACTGGATTTAAACTAAAGAAAAATATTTCTAACTTAACGCTTTCACAATGTCCAACAAACCCCTCCTACACCAGTTGCAGCCTCACTCAAGTGTGGGCACCGCTGATGTGAAAACGCAGAATTTCCATTTCTAAGATCAGTCACTGGTGCTCAAAGCTCATTAATTTCTGCCACAATGATTTCTGATATTGCCTTTAAAAGCATAAGTCATTAAAACATACTGGAGGTGTTCATAGTATTTGCCTTCTTACTTGGTGTATATTTTCTTAACCTCTGTAATTCATAACAGATCACATTTTCTTAGTTTTCACTAGAAAAGCTGTTACCTTTTAAATGAAAACTTGGGTTCTCCTGTATTTTGCTGATTTGAAGATATTAGGAAGCTTTGAGATTTTTGTAGAACTTGTGGCAAAATTTTAGTATTTCCAGCACTGGGAACAGGGAGCTGAGGATCAAGTTTCTGCTGCCTCCACTGAGGACAATACTGCCCAACAGACATGGGAGGAGCAGGTTGGGTGCAGGGCTTTGCCTTGGGACTTAAACTTATAGGCTTGTTTGTTAACTTAATTTTTAATATTTCAAACATAGACTTCTTCTGTGGTAGGACTTTCAACCCATCTTAGTCTCTTTTTCCAAAGTGCTGTAATTTCTGAATGTTTAGTCTAAGCTTACTTTATTAATTTCCTCCATCTTTTTTTTTCCTTAAACTTGATACATTACAGTTAATATTTTAAAGTACTATATTTGCACATGATTTCAGCCAAGTTGCAGATGTGACTGAAAGAACACTGAGCTTTGTCTGTTAAATAATTTTTATAGATTTCCCCTAAAATTACATTGACTGCCCCTTGCAAGATAACTCACAGAGATGATGTTTGAGATTTTACTGATCAGGGAGACGAGTCACCACTTGACATAACTGTCCTTGCCCATCTCCACTTCTTTGTTTCAAATATCAGAAGTGCTCTTCAAAATTAGGAGGTGAATGAATAATTATAATGTACTCAAAGCTTAAGGAAAAAACCCATCCCTAGAAAGAATAACATGCAGCATTGCAAATACTGTAAAGCATATAAATATATGTGTGTATAGACACACATAATATGTATATATATAAACATGTTGCATATACTGAAATGGCCAAAGAAACAAAAATGTGATTAAAGTTGTAAAAGCCAATGTTGTTGGTGTAAGCATGAAAAACAAGAAAACTAGGGAAGGATCTGTCAGCCTGGGAGGAAGGTCTTGGAGATGTGGTGTGGGATGAAGCTGCAGGATTTAAAGCTGTATTACATCAGATCCAGGTTGGATAAGCCAGATTACACTCCTGAGAAACAAAGGAGGCGATTGTGTTGCAGCCTGATAGAAGGAGAGGGCAGGAAGTGAAGGTCTCTGGAGCTGTTATCTTATTTTGTGCAGCATTTTATCTTTTGTGCAAGAGGGGAAGATCTTTCCTGAGTAGCTCACTGCTGGGATAAGAAGTTGGTTGTTGACTGTTTATGGTTTATTAGTATTTGTCATGTTTAGTTTGGGGGCCTTGTCTTCAGATAACATTTGGGACAATTGTGAGGGTTTGTTTGGCTTGGTTTTTTAAAGGTTTCTTTCCCTCTTCAAAACCAGGATGTGTTTGTTTTGCCTAAGGATCATCCGCTGGCTCTTCCACTTCTTAAGTGCACATCTGAATTGGGGGTCTAGCTAAAGATATGGACAGGAGTGCTGCTGGCAGTAAGCAAAATGTCTTACCTGGTGAAGAATATGTTTTTAGCTGTTTAATCAATTGTTCTGTCTGAATAAAGGGTGATGTTCCGCAAAATTATGCATTTCATGGACTCTGCTGCTGCTTCAGGCAAAGTCTCCTTCAGAGACTTCTGTCTGTGGTATTTCACAGGTCAGAAGGAAAAACAAGTCAGATTTGCTGCTGGAGACATGCACGCAAACCATTTAGGCTTTGTTGAGCCTGGATGCAGACTGTATCTTTGCCTTTGAATTCATTCCTCCAAGGCTCTGTGCTGTCCCAAGTTAGCTGTGGCACCAGTTAGCCCAGTTTCATGATGCAGAGCAGCCCAATCATGTGCAGTAAGTCTGTGAGCAAAAAAGATCTAACTAAACACAGACTTCTCACTCCATCACACGTGTTTATCTGCTTTGAGCTTGCTTTTCCTCCACCAGTCATTAATTGTTCCCTCTGGGAAATCCAGAAGTGGGAGAAGAACAGTCTGGGCTGTCCTGCCCTCCCAGCAGTGGATGCAGAGGCTGGTGCTGGTGACGAGGCAGAGCTTTTGCCTTTCCTGACTCAGCAGAACAAAGGGTTGTCTTGGTGGAAGGAGGATGAACACATGAACACAAACATATTCTTTTTTTAAAAAAAGTCATGGGTGTATTTTTTTTTGCTGATGCCAGCCTTTTTCTTCGCTGACGGAAGGAAATGGAGAGAAATTCAGCTTCTGACAAAATAACCTTGTGATTATTAGCATATTCCTGCTTGCATACTGTAAAGATGAGAACAAAAGGCATGATGGAATCATTGAGTGATAGAATATCCTGAGTTGGAAGGCACCCTCAAGGATCATCAAATCCAACTCCTGTCCCCACACAGGCCAGCCCCAAGAATCACACCACGTATATGAGCGCATTGTCCTAAAACTTCTTGAACTCAGGCAGGCTGGTGCTGTGGCCACTTCCCTGGGGAGCCTGATACTCTCCTAACAGCCAACCTAAACCTCCCCACAACTTCCCCTCCCTCGGGTCCTATCATCAGTGTTTGCCCTTCCACTTTCCCTCACGAGGAAGTTGTAGACTGTTGTGAGGTGTCCCCTCAGTCTCCTCTTCTCCAGGCTGAACAAACCAAGTGACCTCAGCCATTCCCATCTAGACTTTTCACGATCTTCACCATTCAGTTTTTATTTTTCTTATCTGAGTTTATCAGTCCTGTTTCCCATGTTTTATTGGATCTGACATTTTCAGGTCAAGCTAGTGTGCATGGAGGTGGTGGCCAGATGGACAACCATCCCCTCTGACTCCTGTGGCCCAGGCAAGCTCGATCAAGTGGCACACTGGTGACAATTGTGGCTGTCATGGTGATGAGGGACATATCTGCTCTGGTCCGCACTTAGCTGGCCAAGCAGGCCTGAGGATGGCTGCTAGGTGATAAATCTGCACAGTTTGTAATCTGGAGTTCTGCTGGGGATTCTCATTGGGGAAAGGCTCTGAACTGCCTTCTGCACTTGGAGACAGAGGTGGGATAGGAGCAGCAGAGGAGAAGAGCAGTAGAATGCGTAACAAATCAAGCAAACTTGCATTATTTGAACATGCAGCTGTAAAAACTTCTTCTCATTTTTTCCAGTGGTAGTAGTAATAATCTGCTGCTGTGTCTTTCTTTCTTCAGACGACTTTGCAGAGGAGGAGGAGGTGCAGTCCTTCGGCTACAAGAGGTTTGGTAAGTGGCAGCAGCCTTTCAGCTTGCTTTTGCACAGTGTTTAGGATAAATAAAAAACTTGCTGTGAAAAACTTTTTTGCCGGCAGCATCAAAACATACAGGTATGGTCCCATCATCCACATCCAACGTCCTCCCAGAGGAAGGTGTGATGTTTAGACTTGGTTTCTTTTCCTGGCAAACATAAGACTTCTGGAATAGTTCTTTCTTTGGGAAATTGAAGCCCACACCTGAACAGAAATGAATGTGCTGGCTGTGAAAAAAAAGGGGCCATGCCTCTTACATGTCCTCTGGCCAGGTGGGCATTGCTTCAGCCCACAGACTGATGTGCAGCAGAGTTTGTAGGTTTTCCCCAGAGTGGTTTCATGGCATCTCCTGTAGACCTGCAGAAGTTGTACTGGCAGCTGAGCCATGACATAGGCTCATAGTGCACGCCTCTCAAAGGAAAAGGGAATTAATGCTTTCTGATGTCAAAAATTATTAAAATGAGGTCACTCACTTTCTTTCCTTTTTCTACTTTCCTTTTTTTTTTATGTTTGTTCACCCAAAATGGCCTTCTCATGTGAGGAGGGTAGTACCACGTATCTGTGCACAGGGGTTAAGCAGCCTTCAAGGCCCCTGTTCTCAAGGCTCTTGTGATCTTTTTCTGATGGGGAAACATTTCAGTCTTTGCAGTCAACAGTTTCACCCAGGGAAGGAGAATGCCTGTCCCTGTGGCAAAGGGAAGGTGACCTGGTGGCCTCTGAGCTCCCATAGTGCCAGCTCTGTCTTGGTGCAGCCAAAGGGGCTCATCATCAAAGCTGCTGGTGCCTTTTCACCTATAAGCCATCAGAATAATAGTTCTCATTTTTTCTGTTCTGGAAAAGTAGCTGCAGCAAGAGTCACTTTCAATGACCCCAGCTGGCAAGTGGATAGGAAAGGCAAGCTGAAAATAAAAATGAAAAATAAGTAAAAAATTCCTTCCATCCCAAAAGGAGCAGGGGGAGGCAGCATAAGGAGATGTGGAGTTTGGGAGGTGGGAATCACATTCGCATGACCTTTTCTACCCCCTGAACTACTCCACTGCTCCCTGCTGTTCAGCTTTATTTTGGATAGATCAGCCAACCACAGAGCCAGCATCTGTGGCTTGGAAAGTCCTCCATAAGGCTGCACACTTTTTTTTTTTTCATTTTTTTGTTTGTTGTTTTCCTTTTCTTAGTTTCCTTTGTTGTTGTTGTCGTTGTTGTTCTGGATTAAGCCCTGGAATAGCAAAAAAGCAAAACATCTTAAGAACTTAAGAGGTTCTGTCACCTCCAAATAAGTAAAAAATATTGGTATTCATTAACAGCTATAAAAATAGGCTCCTTTGGTGTTATCCTCTACCTGTCTATCCCTGCTCAGCACTCCCTTGCAGTGGACAAGATTTTAGTGAGGAGTGGGTGCTCCATTATCCTGACTGTTCCAATAGTAAGTGCACTGCTGTGACGTGATGGGAGCTTTGCCTACTAACTTGCAGTCATTTCTTTCTTTCTCCTGGGTATTGTGATGCTACCAAGGTGAGTTATTTCTCCCCTTATACAAATAAGGGGAGAAATATAAAAAAGGGGTGAGAATACAAATAAGGGGTGAGTTATTTCTCCCCTTATAAATACAGACCATTTCAAGAAATGCTTGTGCTGTTGTGCTTGCTGGGGCAGCATGGAGGTAGGCGAGGACTTGCAGCCTGGAAGTGGTAGGAGGAGATTTCACCACAAGAGGAGGAGTCAGGGTAGTTCCACCCTTAGGAACCAACCGTAACTGCCTTATGCCTCCGGGAAGCAACATTGCTGCAGTCAGGAAGGTATTCCAAATATCTGCAGGGCCTTGACTAAATGGGGAAGGGGATCATGAAGCCAATAGCATTGACACTGGGGAGAGCTGTGTAATTCAGTAGGGTCCCAATCCAAGGAGCCACCTTTGTGCGTACTGTTTTGGAGCCCAAACTTCCTCCCATACCCTCATCACCTTTCCCAGCATCATGGGGCAGCTCAGGGAGGAGCTAGGCTGGCCTGGTTTCCACACACCCCTGCACCAGCACACATGCTGTTTGACTCTAGGTGCTCATGCTTTTGTGTCCCTTAAAGGGTTTATTTCCCCTTCTTCAGAGAACCTGACTCATTGAGTTCCCACCTCTACAGTCTCTGCTGCATTTCCAGGCAGCCTCTGGAGAGAGAGGGAGCCTCATGCCTTCAGCAGTGCTGGCTGCTTCCTCACTTGGCAGTGGGCTCCTCCAGACAGAAAGGTGATGACTTTTAAAGACTCCAAACTCAGTGGAGAGCTGGGTCAGCATTTCAAGTGAAGCACCAGAAGTTGCTCTTGGGGCCAAAATGCAGCTGAGCTCCTGCCTGACCAGTAGGAAATGTTATGCCTGCTGTCACGGTGTTCCCTCTTGGCCCTGTGTCCTTCCTGGTAAAAGAAGGCAGTAAGGGGGAATCCCAAGGCAAGAACCAAATTTTATTCCACAAACCTTGATAAAAGGTAATTTTGAAAGAAGTGCTATCTGTCTGCTGGCTGGCACTGTAGAAATGCCAGCGCTGTTCCTGTACAGCCTGTTGGTGTGGGCAGGGATAAAAACAGCAGGGGGGGGTTTGTTTCAGGAGTCATAGTGCAAGAGCAGTTGTGTTCATATGTGATTGGAGAAGTCTCTGTATGCTCATGGACATGATACCTGAGTCAAGTACCTTTGACTCCATCCTTTGGAATTGGGAGGTCTCGTTTGGAGCAAAATGTGCTCTGAGGGGCAGAAGGCTAAAGTATAAGTGGTTTAAAAAACGTGGCTAGCAGTCAGTCACTGCTGGCAGCTGGGAACATGTGTTGGTCAGCATTTGGCAGGCAAAGCCTTGACCAAGCTGCTTTCCTAGAGTTCAGGTGAGGAGTTTATTATTAGCTGTCTTGTTGTCGGAGCCTGTAGTTTGGTTCAAGGGAGGAAGAGATCAGCAGAAGGAAGGAAGGAGAGAGGCATTCTCCAGCAATTCTCATTTTGGGGAAGAAGTTTTTGGAAAGAGGACTGAATACGCACTGTCTCGCACCACTTCCCCTTTTTCTGAATCATTCTGTCCTTCCTTCTCAAATAAGTTAATTTCTGAGAATTTGTCAAGCTACTGTATTTTTTAGTCAATAGAACATTAACTGGTCCTAGTAAGCCAAACACACTAAGCATAACACACTAAGATATTAAAGAATAATGAATATAGATGCAGACAACCCCCAGGAAAATACACATCAGATTTTTTCTCCTTTGAGCTTGGGACAGATTTGCTGCAGGGGGTCAGTAAGGAAAACAGTCTTTCCAGCTCACTGATGCTGTTTACTTCTTTTCAATGAATGCTACAGATGTGCAGGGATGCTGCCAGGAGTTGCTCAGCTGCAATGCCTCCAGATTGCTGCACTGAAAAAGTGAGGAAGCGTGTTTCTTATTCCAGTTACTTCATCTTCAATCCCATTTCTCTGGCTGTTTTAAAGTTGTCTGCTCCAGATGGCAAGCTAAGCCTCTCTACTGGTTTTCCTCTACCAGATTGCCACCAATAATATTAACTCTTTCATCAATCAATGTCACTGGTTTGTACCACCTCATGCACAACTCACTTTGGGAAAGAATGATTGAGGAAAGGGCAAAACTTCCTTTCAAAATATGATACACTTTGGGGATGCTAAGTCTCAAGCATGAGAGCTAAGACTAATTTCTAGATGGTAGACAGAAGGATGAGATCTTTTTCTGGCAGGGTTTTACTCTTTCCTCTGAGATTCGGGCTCCAGGCATCTCTACAGGCAAGGGAATTGAAGGGATCAAATGGACTCCAAGGATCTTCCTAACTCATGGCATTCTGAGGTAATAGATGTGGAATTCATTGTGCATTTTTTTCCTTATGTTAATGTTTAAGAACTTAATATGTCCACTTTAATAAATAGAGTCTTTTAAGTAGAAATTTCCTATTAAATTACTGATTGCATAATTCAAAGCTATGGTACAATATGGAATTGCTGAAAGCAGAGAAGATGGTCTTTGACCTGTTGTGAAGCATACTTGTAGTGTTTTAGAAAGCAGACTTCAAATAAATGAGCTGAAAGCCCTGCTGACGAAGAGAAGCTTCCCAAGGAATCAGAAGATAGCACTAGTACACTATAGATAAGTGGAAGACTAAACAGCTTGTGCAAGATAATTACCCTTTGCCCCTGGCAAACACAGCCAGAATTACAGACTGTGAGCCTGTTCTCCACAGAAACACCCATCCTGGCCACCTCCATGCTCTAGATAGTGAGTCAGGATACTTCTCACCATCACCTCCCCCTGCCCTGGTGAGCTGTCAGTAGGGGACAGTCTCTCATGTCCCCAGGGAGGTCCAGTGCACACCAAGGCACTGAGCCTTCCCCACACCCCTTAGGTCAGGAGCTGCCAGGGAAGGAGGGATAAAGGTTACCAGGGGGCCCCTTCAAGGAAGGCAGGTACTTCTCTAGGTGTCTTCTGTAGGGTATATAAGATATGACTGGTTAGGATACTTCTGTGCAATTACAACAATCTGGCTCCTAAGCATAATTCCAGGTGTAAGAATAAAGTCTAGGAATTTGTGGACCAGGAATGGATGAATCATCTTGCTATGCAGTAATGAAATCTGCTATGCTAAAAAGAGGTGAGGGGAAAAAAAACTGGTTTAAAAACATATTTGTAAAATAGGTTTTTTTTTTCCCTGATGAGTGGCTTGGGAACAGCTGAAGAAGATCCAACTGTTTTCTTGCTGTGCACTTTTTATGGTATTTTGTACAGTAAGAAGTTATATATTATTTCTTCACCTTTGATAAAATATAGCTAGGGAGTTTCAGGAGTGTACAACTGATAAAAGCATTGTGAATGGGTTGCAGCAAAAATGAAACTTTAAGATACAAAGCTTTTTTTGAAAAGGATTTTTAAAAATACAGGGGAGTTTGTGCCTATAAATAACTATTCAAACAAGATCAAAATTCATGGCTCAGAATTTTGTGATAGTTCAGGAATAGCATTTATTCATTAATACTGCACAGATGGAATAATTTTAGTCCTTGTCTCTGAATAAATCCAGACCATTGTTCATATCTCTAATAACAAGCACCAAAACAATGTCTAACATCAGCCTGGTGGTGTGCTATATCCACATAAACCTTAATTCCCTGTGAAAAAAAAAATAAATTCTAAGCTTTAGGAATTTGTCAACTTTTCTTTATGGTTTGTAAATGACCAGTGAGGGATTTCAGGTGCCACAACCACATACCTCCCTGGGCATTCTTTCACTTGTATTCCTGCAGTGTGTAATCATATGGCTTAATAAAAAGTCACAGGGTCACTCACACTCACAAAGCCAGAGGAAAGTCAGGCACTGTTGCTTCCAGTTCACTGATCTGGCCATATTTGACAGATGAGGATTTTGCCTGCCTGTGTCCTGGGGTATGAAATCCCCACTGAATGGTGGTGCCCGTGTGGCTGTTCATTTTAGGCCAAGAAATTTCATTTGAAATGACCCTTTTAATTGCCATGGCCAGTAAGGTGGAAAGGGGTCGAGCCTGCCCTCTCCTAGGGTGAGCCCTGAGCAGCTGAGAGAATCCAGCACCCTCAGGGGTCCTGGGTTTGTGTTGGGGCTTCAATCCCAGTGTCAGGGGCTGCACGGGGAGGGACCACCTATGTATGGTTTCTTTGTCTTTCTTTTCCAGTAGATACTCCCAATACTGGAGCAGTTGGCAGGGAATTGAAGTCTCAATAAATAAAGAATGCTGACATGTATGCAGTATTGCCATTGCAGAGGAATGTGCTCAGGAGCTGTCAAGGTGCCCCCGTGCCACCAGTGTGTGTCCCTCCTCTGTCAGTACCTTCTGCCTTTTGCAATGTAATGGCACATGTGATAGATGGGATATCCAAACAACAAATTTGAAACCACCTGTCTTCATAAAGATAGAGAATAGTTGGTGGACCCTGAGAAATCCATCAGTGTCAGGCAGTAATAGCAAGATCCAAAAAGTTACCAGGTCTGTGTGCCCTGTGCTAACTTAGGAGCTGAAAGAGCTGAGACATTCGAGTCTGTGGGTTTGAGGCTGCCCCTCTCCAACCTGTCCTGCTGTGCCTGGCTAAAGGCACTTCTAATCCCAGCCCATAAAGAGGCCTCTTAGCAATGCTTTGGGGACTAAAGTCATTCCAGCTGTGTGTTGTTATGTAGGCAATCTATTTTCTCTTAGTTACGGGTTTTTCCTATTTAGTACAATTAAAATTCTTGACATGCTTCTTCATATATTGAATTCGCATGCTTGGAGCAATACCTGGTTGATCAATCTCTGTCTTTTACAGGGGTGAATTGAAAGGCAGTGTGGTCACCATGATGTGTGAATTTTGCTCTGTCTTTTTCATTAGAGCTATAAAATAGGTGTGTGGGCTGAACAGCACGTTGTATTTACGAGAGGAATGAAAAACATTGGCTACACTGTAAGTGACACCTGGGGATTTTGTTTTTATTTTCCTGTAAACTAGCTGGACAAATAGTGATGTTTGGTAACATCAGCTTGCTGCCAGAACACCTAGGCTGCGTTCTGGGCTGTTCAACTTCGTAGCAAAATTACCTGTGAAATTGCTGTCTTGGAAGGAAACTGTGCCCTGTGTTTTCAGTGCTTGGGACCATTATGTTTCCGTGCAAAGGAGTAACACAGGAAAACTGTGGCAGACATGAAAACTTCAGATATGAAGCCATAATGAGATGGAAGGAAAAAATAATGGAAAATACACATTAGTGGACTCTCCCAGCACTGCTGTGGGATTGTAGAATGCACCAGCATTACTCTTGAGCTCCTCTTAGACTTTATTCCAAATACAAATCTGCATTTGTAGCCAGCTGCTACTACAGCCAGCTGAACATTGTGCTTTCAAGTGCTCAAATGTCTGCAGTTGATCTTTAGCTTTTCTGTACCTTCTTCATACTGATTTTATCTGAAAGCAACACAGGGACACGGGTCTTTCCATGAGAAAGGGGGCGCTGTATTCCCTTGAGGCTATTTTTTTGGATGAACCTAACAACACACACAAATTAAACACATACCTGTCATGCGCTGCTTACTTTGATATCCTGGATTCTTTTTATTTCTTAGGAATTTCCTCAACCTGTAGCTCTGTGTTTGGTTGGTGCCTGGTTTTCCATGCTCCTGGGGAGCCACTGCAGGGAAGGTGTGAAACTTAACCAGCTTCACCCAGACCTGAATGTGGGACCTGGACCTAGACCCAGACCTAAATCTCTGCTGTCCTCTACCATCACACTCAGCAGCCCTGAGCCTGGCCAGTGTCCTGGCAAGGTAACGCTCTAAATGCAACTACATCACGTTGTTGTACTTGACAAATTTCTTGATAATTTTCAGAGAGAAAATTTTCTGTCTGAAGATTGGCTTCCATATGAAATCTAAATATAGGACTTAGGGTAGGAGTCATATCAGCTACTTTTAGGGATCTGTGGCAACTACCTCTTTAAAGACACCTGTCTTTAAAATAGCTATAGCAAGGAGAAGCCAGTGCTGCAGGAAAGGACTTCCATGCTGAGCAAGAGCATCACCATCCTGATCATTTTGAGTTACTACATAGATAATATTGTCAACTCCATATTTCTATAATATGTCTTCTATAAAAGCTGGGGAAAGCCTAAAGAAGCTGTAAGAGAGAACCGTGTAAGGGATAGCACAAATGAAGAATGGGGTAAGTATTTTAGGATGATTTGTCCTGTTGCAAACACTAACAAGGAAACAGTATGCCATTTTGCTAAGTCAAAACCAATTCAAACTCCACTGTGCTGCACTACAGAAGATTAGCCAAAATAAAGCTTGGATTAAAACTTTAGCCGGTCTCAATTAGCCTTCTGTATATGGGCAAACCTTAGATGAAGCAGCCAAGAGCCAAGAAATTTCCATTTGTCCTGTTCCAGCCTGGGTTAAGTGAGTGGGCTGAGACTCTGGAAAGTGGAGAGAGGTTGGGAGAGAGGCATGAGTGGGCAGGAGTCTTGCTCAGTGCCCAGAGCCAGCATGGACAAGAGTTGTGCAGTGGGTGTGGGGAGAGGTTTGTGTCCTGCAGACACTTTTCAGCTCGGTCAGGAATGCATCTGGAAAATCCACCCACTCAGCCAGAGAGAGAGATTGATGCCTTAAATAAATAAGATGTGAATGTGTTTTTGTGATTCAGCTTGTGACTCAATAGAAGCAGCTGAACTTTCTGTAGTAGGTGGAGTGTGAGACCCAGGGATCCACTTCACTTCAGCCCAACTGAGGCTTGTAAGGAGATTTTGTATTTAAAGTTGTGTGCAGACATTCAGGCCCAGCATAGCAGGACTTTATTTCTCTGGCAGCTGTTTCATAATGTCACAAAGAAGCAGGGCAGAATTGTTTTCCTTTAAGGATATCTGGGGTCATGAGGGTCTGCTTAACAGGGCTTCGCTGCATATTTTTCAAAACCTGAAATTTTAAATATTTGGAAAATGCTTATTGATTTGCATTACATAACATGTGTCTATGAGCTTGTTTTTCAAGGTCTCAGTCAGGGAAGGTGGAAAATTCTACCAAATTTTATATTTTTAATTAGTCCAGGAATGGACATGGAAGCTTTTACTTGCCAGGCTTGTTATGATCAATATACCCTACATTTTGTAGTGCTCAATGGCAGAAAAAAAAACCTTCTCTTTGTGTTTTGTTAGTGGGTAAAAGTATGATTTTGGACCATCTGTGTATGTAGTGACAACCATTGACTGAAAGATTCCTTTCTGCTTTATTTCTGCATATATTTCTGCTTTATCATATGATAGAGGACAGTCTGGTTACAAGAAATAATAATACATAGAGCCAAAAGATACTTTTCTTCCTTCTTCATTTGTTTCTGGAAGTTAACTGCTTCAGGTGGAAATCTGGTGTATAATGCCTCACATAACTGGTGATTTCATTTAAATCTGACGTGTAAGTCTCAAGTTTGGAGTGGGAGAGATCTTGTCTTTAATTAAGACTGCACAGTCTGAAGCCAGATTAATCCAAACACACACTGTCCAGGTTTCAGCACAGCATCTTTGCACAGCTAAACTCACTTCTCCCCAGAAGTTACCACATGTCCCTTCTTGCGTGCACAGATGTTTATATTTAAACCTGTGTGCTTTGTGTGAATACCTCCAAACTGGATTTGGCTCCGTGTGTAGGACTACCTAACAGCACAACTTCAGAAACAGACCTATAGGACTAGATTGCATGTAGGTTCCATCTGGAAATTTGTGCTCCAAACATTGTTTCCTAGGTCTGGAAAGCAAAAAATCTGAGAGGTGGTTCTTGTGCTCACTGTATTCCAAGGCCCCCAGCCATAAGTCTTCTGGCTGCCTCAAACAAAGTAATTGTCTCTTTAAGAAAACATGTTTCTTCTTGTTTAATGATACTGGATGTTTAACCTCTTTCACAAATTTATAAAAATAACCATGTGCAGATCTCAGTTTTTTACAAAATTTCTTTACTCTAGGTGCCTTGCAGAAAAGCAGCAGCATAGCTTGGTTTTAAGGGGAGGCAAATAAACCAACATCATGTTCTTCTGCTCATTACATAGGAGCTGAAAAAACTTTCCAGAATACTGACAATTTTAATACTGATGTGGGTTTAAATAGTTAATCAAGGTTAGCTAAAATTAGGAGAAAACTTGGGGGGCTCAAAGTAATGATTTTGGTATGTGTGAGGGTCTGAATCAGCTGAAATACTGCAGGAGGAAGAAGAAGAGTAAACATGTCTTCATTGTCTTTTTCTTGCCTCATCAAAGAGAACCAAGGTAAAGATCATTTTTCAGAGACCTGTCATTCAACCCTCTGAGACCATCCCTGCTGGTCTCAGATCAGAACCATCCTTTCTGCAAGGTGCAAAGCAGCACGTGAAGCCACATCTGTGAAAGATCTCAGTGCTTTTTGTGGTGTTAACTGCTCAAGTTCATCGTGGTTCAGAAAACTGTGGGCTCTGTGGAGATGCTGGCTTGTGGTGCCATGGTCTGCTTTTGCTTTTTAAGAGGTAATAGAAGCAAGGCAGAGGTGGCTCTTGTCCTTTCATGTTTAGCTGCAAGTCTGTCCATTATTCCCCATGCCCATATCAGTTAGGTCTGGAGTAGTCCAGCAGAAGGTAGAAAGCTCATTTCAGTACTGAGCTTATCAAGAGGATGTAGGAGGGAAATTTGGTAGCTGCAGGAAATGCCTGCCCTTGTCAGAGGGTGATCGACAGCCCATAAACCCCGTAAACTTCACAGCTGCCTCTTGCTTCAGCAGACCTTGACTCTGGGCCAGGAGCAGATGAGACACAGCATGAGTTTGGACCCCTTTGCCCAGCATGTGACCACTGTGCATGCTGACCCACAGGACGGGAGGGTGCTGGCTGGGGCCCACCTCTGCAGCAATAGCCACATCTGCTCCTCTGCTGCAGCTCTGACTCCTGAGAAATTCGTGTTCTTGGCAAGCTGCTTTGTGAAATACAACATGGTGAAGCTGTTTTTATTCTCAGTTGTCTTGCAAAAGGTTACTGTGAGTAGTTCTGTGCTTTAATAAAAGAAATAGGGCTGTGTTCTTCACAACAAGCCCTTTTTATTACAGCTGGTTTGAATAGCAATTGGCCTCTAATCATGTCTCCAATGGAAAGAAGACCCCTTATGAAAGCCTTTCATTTACTACAAAGAATGAACTTTCCCATGCATGAAACCAGATTACGAAAACAAACCCACCAAATAAGTGAAAGAGCTAGCAAGAATTTGTATATGTCCAGTGGGTATTCAAGGTGACTTAGAAGACCTTAAGTGGAAGTGTCTTTGTAAAAGGAAGCAGAACAGCTGACTGTGACATTAAAAAGCATTTTACGTCAAAGGAATACTTAGATCACTGTAGCCTTCTTCATTTTGAGCTTGATGATTGTGCTGATGTGGCACTATAATAATTTACTTTATTTTTCTCCCTTCTGGGAGGTTTCTAAAACAATATTTTTAAAAGAAAAATAAATAATGTCTAATGTCTTTTCATTTGTTCTTCTGGGAAGTCTTGTGGTGAGTTAAAAGAAAATACTTGGTGAAGCTGTGAATGGGAGACATTTCCAGGGTGGGTGTGTTTTGAGGTTTGTTTGGGTTTTCATAATACTCAACCCCTATGTATTTTTTTTTTAAATTGTTTTCATAAGTTTTTAACACAGGGGAAACTAAACTAAGAAACTCTTCCTTATTCAACCAGTTATGGGAGCTTTGCAGGACGATGTGTTATGGGACTGTTACTCCCTTTGAAGTCCTGATGGAGGGAAGCCATGATACCACTCTAGTCCTACAACCTTCATTCAGGCAAATTCCTGGCAAGGGTTTTTTGGTAGTCACTTTGTCCTTTTGCTATCAGATTTGTATATGAAAAGGATTCATAGCCTCCAGGTGACCATGTTTCACCTTTCAAGATTGCTGTTTCCAGAACATCCAAGTTCCCAGAGGGAGCCAGAGGTAGTGCTGTGGTCATTATGATCTCATGAGAAATGTCTTCTTTTCCCCCAAACATCTTCAGTTTGGAGATTTCAAGGCTTGTTCCCCTGCTCCTCCACTCTGAGCAACGCTTCACATCACAGGTAGGACTTGTTCCTAAGCATCCTGCCTCAAAGTGAAAAAGCACCACCTGAAATCAAATCAGTACTTGAGAGAATCAGTAATTTGTTCATATCATTTTCTTTGAGCCTTTTAAAATAAAATACAGTCCTGCAGAGTTAACTGGTTTTATGAAAGACATCCTCTTTCCAATGGACACATTGCATCAACTCAGCCACCAAAACTAAGCAGTTGAGGGCACAACTATTTTTTTGGTACTGGAATTACTAAAGTTGCATGAAGTCAGATGGGATTTTCCTCCTGTCCCGTGCTGGAAGTGCAGTGCTGAGAGCAAGAACAGGAGAGCCAGGCTCAAGATGACAGAGATGATCTGCGGCTGTGGGGAGGCAAAGCCACACAGAGCTGGCAGGGGACAGCAGGGAGGGGACCATCCCAAAACTCTGCCAAGGGACTCCGTCGTTGCACTCTGGTTACTCTGATTTGACCACTGCTCAGCAGGGTTCATATTTCTGTGCCCATTCATAAAAAGCAATTTAAATCCCTTTGGACCTCTCTGACTGGTGCCTGTTGGGGCCATTCCACTGCTGCTTTTATCTTGTGTACCAGGCTTGACTTCAACAGAGCAGAGCATGCCACACAGACACGTTTCAGGACAGGGTTAAAACCATCTGCAGTCTGGAAACCAGCAGGGTCCCCAGAGAGGGAGTTAAACCCAGGGAGTACGGATCTGTTTCCTGCCTTTGTTATGATTTCTGCCATGTAACCCAATCTCGCCCACCAACCAGCCTGAGCGAGCCCAGCCAGCTGAGTCAGCAGGGCATGGACTGCTGCCGCTCACCTCGTGTCAGCACAGCGAGCCTCCAAAATCCCTGGCAGGTTTTCAGGTTAATCCTGCCCCAAAATCGGTGGGTGTTCACCACCTTCACCTCCAAGCATGGAACAGAGCAGACAGGAGGCAGGCAGGGTGAAGGGGGTGCTCCCCGGTCTGCTGCCATTGTGTGCCTGACTAGAAGGGATATACAGGGCTATAAACACAACTCACTGCTCTTAAATGGATCCCAACACAGCCCTTTAGGAAAATCCCATAGAAAATGGGTATGGCATTTAAGACTCTTGGGTGGGGACTCTTCTTTCATGTCAACCTCCAAAATGTTTAAAAGACTTCATATTCTTAAAGAAAGTAGAGCATTATCTGCACATTTTTAGCCCAGCACAGTGTGTGTAATCTTGCAAATGCAAACAGGTAAAATGGGACGTAGTGTAGCAAGGGCAGGGAAGGAGAGTGGTGCCATGACCTGCCACTGCTCACAGATCCAGGGGGTTCTGCCTCCCACTCTCAGAGACAGCCAGGCCCTGCGTGGGCATCTACTGCCTGCCCATG